>NW_019384377.1:864376-878787 GCF_000671375.1 Centruroides sculpturatus
ATAAAACAAGATTTTCCATTAAAAACGGTAATGTTGATACAATAACATAATAATAAACTGAGGTTCTGGTAAAACAGTAAAGTCGTAAAAATATACATTGTTAAAACAAAATGATAAGTAGATTCACAGTAACACGAACAGAGTAACAAGACGATTCGAAGTACATTCCAGGGTAACCGTCACCCTCACCCCTATCCGTTTTCACACCTCTCTCCTCCCCCCACGCCTCCTCTGGTTAAATATGCATACACTTAGAAATAATAAAAAGCAAAGAGAAAATCATGAATAACAACTCCGGTCAAAAATTACACGAATCGTGGTACGCATATTTGACCAGAGGATGCGTGGGGGGAGGAGAGAGGTGTGAAAACGGATAGGGGTGAGGGTGACGGTTACCCTGGAATGTACTTCGAATCGTCTTGTTACTCTGTTCGTGTTACTGTGAATCTACTTATCATTTTGTTTTAACAATGTATATTTTTACGACTTTACTGTTTTACCAGAACCTCAGTTTATTATTATTATGTTATTGTATCAACATTACCATTTTTAATGGAAAATCTTGTTTTATCACGTGCTTACTCTTTCAATTAATGTTCAACGCATCGAATCCACATGTCAAATGTAAGTCCACATTCTTTGTTCATTTCTGTCAATCACGGTCTTTTTATAAAAATTGTTAACCTCCTATTAATTTTGCAGCAAAAAGCTGATGAGGGACTCCATGTCCGAAATGCATTCTGAAAATAAAATAGTGAGTGTTTTTCTAAATCTAATTTGATGTCTTGTGGTGGTGTAATAAGTCTAGCGGTAAAGTAAAGCCAGTCTTAGCGCTCACAAGCCATACGAATCTTTTGTTTACAAAAAAAATATTATTCTTGTAAAACTACCAAAAACAGTTTCTTTTGTGAAGACATTGTTTGCTGTTAATAAGAAAATTACTTGAGTGATATGATATATATAAAGCTGAATTAATTGATGCATCTTTAACAGTGGGTGATGAAGTTTCTACTTCAGTGTGAATAGTGGAAAGATTTCACTTTCAACTATCTGTGCCTGAAGATGGTAATGTAATTGAAAGCATTAGCATTATTTAAACTTTACCCATGTACTTAAAAAGTGCATTGAGTAATTCAGCTGATTAATTACAATGGGTAGTTCATCCTTATAAAAATTAGACGACAAAGATCAAACAGCTTTTTATTAATTAAGTTTGAATATCATGTTTAATTACAGTTTAAAATTTTATATAAATTTCTTCATACTTCTTTTTAAAATTAATAACAATTATAAAAATTGCTGTTTTAAAATTCAAAATAAAATTTTCATATTTCTATAATAAATTATATTGGAGAATTATTATAATAATTCTGTAATAATTATTCTAGTGGCAAAAAGAAAATTAACTTGATAAAAGTTTAATAGAAAAATTATATTTTATGGAAACTACCAGTTTTTTTTTTTCCATAAAGACATCAAGCTATTGATTTTCACTATACTTTTTCTAACAATCTAAATTTAAAAAAAATATAGATACTGTATGTAAAATTATAGGTGTTGATGTTAGTGTTTGAGTTATTAAAGTTATTTTTGCTTTTAGTTGATCCATTTATCAGTCAATAAATTTTTAAAATGTAAGCTATAATTTGTTTTGAAACGTTTTATTCGATATATCCAGTTATATTGATTTATTTTGTATTTTGAAATATAAATATATATGCAAATGTATATATTAAATTTTCAAAATTTTATTATAACATATAAACAAGTTTAAGTATAACTTACAGCAAGTAGTACAGCTATTTCACCTAAATAATACAGGAAAGAAATGATTTATTTTATATGTTAATTGAAATTTATTTCTTTAACTGTCTTCAAAGTCTTTTGAGAATGGATTAGAGTAGATTTGAAAATTTTAAAGAAATAAATTTCAATTAAGTTCTAGAATACAGGATTTTTTCCAGTAACTTTTACTAGAAAGAAATTTGTATTCTGCATTAAATAATGTATTAGTGTTACTTATTTGTTGGATTTTTACTGTATATTTTATTACAGGTAAAAAAAATATAGATAAAATTTCTGTTTTTATGTTATAGAGAGTTACTAATGATGATTTTGATTCTATATTTTATAATTTGCATTTTTATAAATATTTAAATCCTGAAATAAGGAAGAAAAACACGAGTAAGGCAAACAGGAATAATAATATGTTGAAATTTATTATTTTTTACATGGAACAGTTTATCAATAAGAATGACCACAACACTATTCTGAAGCATTGATGTATTTTTTTTAGGAGTCATACTTAGAAGTAATCAATGGCTAAGTTCATTTATTAAAATTTAATAATAAATTGTTAATGTGCACAAATAATTTTAGAGATTGGAGCAAAAGTTAATCTGAGAAAAAAGCAATATTTCTTGTCATTTGTAATTAAGTTCTTAGTAACACTGTTTAATTATAATATTCAATCATAAAAAAAAATTAGCAAATGCATTCTAATTAAGTAAACCCATCATTTAAATCAGTGTTTCCCAAACTTTCAACATCTGTGTACCCCTTCTATAATTTTCGTAACACTGAGTACCCCTCGTCAAAAAAAAATTGCATATACTTTAATAACAATCTAAATATATTTATTTTTTCCTTTTTTAGTACATAAACAAAATAATAATAAACAAAAAATTAAATTTATTCATAATAAAATATAAATGAAAGTTATATTAAAAATAACCTTTATTAGGATCAATGAGAAGGATGAAATTGTTTATGTTGAGACGACAGATTATCATAATTTGGTTCCCTGGTTGTTATTTTTAATTTGAGATGCGGTTCCACATTCAAAAGTCTGTTCTTTTTTTTTTTGACTCACTGTCTACAAATGCTGAAAAAGCAACTTTACATAGATATGAAGTTGGAAAAGGCAAGATGAATTACAGGACTTTTTCTGTTAAAATCGGATACACATGTTACATTTGTAATCAGAATGATGTTAAAGTACACTTCTCATGTTTATTTTTCAAGAATCCGTCTGAAGCTAATTTCAACAATTGCTCTTCTTCCGCATGCGGTAAACCTTCTGGCATGGATGTTGTATTAATGTTGAATGGATCTCTTATCCATTCAATATTTTTGTTTAAATCAGGAAAATAGTTTTTTAGGCTCACTTGTAAACTTTTTGTATGCTGTGTTATTCATTTCAGAGTATCAGCATCAATTTTAGCAGCCAAACTTGTTATAAACTCATGAAGAGAGGAAAACGACGAAAACCACTTCTCTGTTATCAACTCTCTTTTGCCACAAATTTAGTTTTGCGATGATAGCATTCACTTTATGTTGAACATAAAACAATGAAATTTCTTTACCTTGCAATGATAAGTTGAGGCAATTTAAAACAGAGAATATATCTGCTAAGTATGCCAGTTTACAAAGCCATTTCCAGTCATGTAAACAATTTCTCAGCTCAAATCTATCATTAAGAAAAACTTGAAGTTCATGTCTAAGTTCAAATAATCAGTTTAGAATTTTCCCTCAAGATAGCCAACGAACATTGGAGTGAAAAAGAAGCTGACTAAGACTACTTCCCATTTCTTCACACATTTGTGAAAAAAGTCGTGCATTCAAAGGATGGCCTTTAATGTAGTTAATGATTTTCACACTTTCATCCAGAACTTTCTGTAGATCAGCTGGCATGTTACGTGTTGCCAAAGCCTCTGTGTAGCCAGACTGCACATTGTGCTAATAAATAATAATAATAATAATGTGTATGCACCAATGTGTGGATATGACATTTGGGGCAACATTTTGAATTCTTGCAACGAGCCCTTTATTAATTCCGACCATACTTTTTGCTCCATCTATTCCAATCAGTTTTGTTCTCTTGCATAGATTTATTCATAACATTAAAGATATCTTCTCCTGTTGTGTGATCTGATAAAGGTTGACAAAATAAAAAGTTGTCATGAATTTCTTGATCCTTTTCATATCTAAAAATATCATAAGATTTGCAAAATTCACAATATTAGTGGACTCATCTATTTGCAATGTATAATAACCACATTTAGAAATATCAGACAATAACATCTGTTTTACATTATTAGACATACCAATGATTTGTCGATGAACTGTATTATTTGAGAGGGGAACACGGTCAAAAGTTTGTTTCGCTCTATCTCCTTTCATTACTTCTGCCATTATCTTAACTGCAGACTTGATTAAAGTTTCACCAATTGTCTCCGTTGCACTATATTTCACAATTAAAAGCGACATGCAATATGAAGCTTCTAGGATTTTTTGATTGTCACCTCCTGTCAAACCCCACTTTACTTTTTCAGACTGATTTAAATCCTTAAGTTTGTTTTCAAAAAATTGATGGGTTTATCTTTGTACTGATTGTGGTTTGTCTCAAAATGGCACTTTACGTTGGAAGGTTTCATGCTTTCATTTGTTAGATTTTCAAAACAAATGATGCAAAGTGGAATAGGCTCTTTTTCATCTCCAGTCCATGAGAATCCAAATTTAAGATATTCTTTGTCATATTTGCGAGTTTTCTTTGCTTTTTTCTTAACTGGTTCTTTTAGAATTGAAGGTGGTTCTCCATCGTTAATTTCATTATTTTCTGTTTGTTGAATGCTGGTAAAATTACTGCTTTCTTTCAGTTTAGAACTTCCAGATTTCAACCAGCAATCCATAATCTTGAATGTTAGGGATAAAAATTATATTTTGTAAAAATAATCAAAATCAATGGGACTTGCCATACATTTCTAAATTCTAAATTCAAAGGTTGGCTCAACGGTGAATTTTTCATTTAGTCCCTCTATTGAACGATTTGACATCATGTTTTGTAGAAAAAATGAAATGCTTTCGTTGAGAGTAATGTTGAGAGATCGCTTTTCAAAATGACTAACTTAAGTAATGAGAAGGTGGCAATTGTGACTGTTTCGTTAAATAGTATTTCTGAGAGTAGAGGGGGTTATGAGATGTTTTTTAAATCAAATCCTAAAGATAATGAGGATATTCCATTTCTATATGCTGCTGCAATTGAAAAATCAAAAAAAGCCAAAATAGAAAGCTATGTGGAAAATATTGTTTTTAGATATAGCGATATGGACTTTAGGTCTCATTTTCATCTTTCTAGAAGCACTGTCGAAGTAAGTCTCTGCTAAGAATTGTTAGTTGTAACTATCTACAGAAAAATTGCTTTATTTGGCATTTTTAGCTTTTTATTAATACTAAAGCACATAACAAACATTTCTTATTAGAAAAATTCGAACCATATAACATATATGGTTTGAATTTGAACTGAGGAAGATCGCTCAAAATGGTCGAAAACGTTTTTAACGCATTAAACGTTGTGCTGGAATAAAGAAAAATGTTTGTTTATTTTATTTAATTAATTCTAGTAAGCATTTATTTATTCATAATAAAAATTTTAAGCTTCTTAACATGCCTAAGAATGTACTGTACATGCAATTTTTTGTCACATAATTGTTTAGTCTCAAAAACAAAGCATAGTTTTTAATACAAATATGTGCATAGGTTGCCAGACAATCACGATGATTAAAAAGATGCAACCAAACATAGTTTATGCCTATGAATACATATGCAAGTTTTCTGCTGCAGAACAGAAAACTGTACATGCATTCGTAGGCTTATTCTGACAAAAATAGAGAATAATGGAGGAAATATTTCTTATTTGATTGATACATGCTGTGTATACTTGAATTAAATTATAATTTTTTATTTCATTATCAAGTTAGATACTTTGTTATTATATAAGATGTTTAAATATGAAAATTCACAGGTTTGATTTGTTAATCAAGTAGTTTAATAAACTTTTGACCAAATTTATTAGTTTAATCATTCTTATTACAAATAAGAATGATTAAACTAATAAATTTGGTATAAAATCAGGCAGTCAGTCCACCATCTTTAAACCAAATTCATTAGACTAATTATTTCTGTTACAACCTGAAATTATCCTGGTTTATTAGACTTAGTTGAGTTTTGTGTATGTTTATATATTAATTGTTAATTTTAATTTCATACTTTTCACAGAAAAACTTTTCTCTTTTAATGAATAAATTATATAATGATAGATTAAAATTATAAAGAATGTTAAAGTACACTTCTCATGTTTATTTTTCAAGAATCCGTCTGAAGCTAATTTCAACAATTGCTCTTCTTCCGCATGCGATAAACCTTCTGGCATGGATGTTGTATTAATGTTGAATGGATCTCTTATCCATTCAATATTTTTGTTTAAATCAGGAAAATAGTTTTTTAGGCTCACTTGTAAACTTTTTGTATGCTGTGTTATTCATTTCAGAGTATCAGCATCAATTTTAGCAGCCAAACTTGTTATAAACTCATGAAGAGAGGAAAACGACGAAAACCACTTCTCTGTTATCAACTCTCTTTTGCCACAAATTTAGTTTTGCGATGATAGCATTCACTTTATGTTGAACATAAAACAATGAAATTTCTTTACCTTGCAATGATAAGTTGAGGCAATTTAAAACAGAGAATATATCTGCTAAGTATGCCAGTTTACAAAGCCATTTCCAGTCATGTAAACAATTTCTCAGCTCAAATCTATCATTAAGAAAAACTTGAAGTTCATGTCTAAGTTCAAATAATCAGTTTAGAATTTTCCCTCAAGATAGCCAACGAACATTGGAGTGAAAAAGAAGCTGACTAAGACTACTTCCCATTTCTTCACACATTTGTGAAAAAAGTCGTGCATTCAAAGGATGGCCTTTAATGTAGTTAATGATTTTCACACTTTCATCCAGAACTTTCTGTAGATCAGCTGGCATGTTACGTGTTGCCAAAGCCTCTGTGTAGCCAGACTGCACATTGTGCTAATAAATAATAATAATAATAATGTGTATGCACCAATGTGTGGATATGACATTTGGGGCAACATTTTGAATTCTTGCAACGAGCCCTTTATTAATTCCGACCATACTTTTTGCTCCATCTATTCCAATCAGTTTTGTTCTCTTGCATAGATTTATTCATAACATTAAAGATATCTTCTCCTGTTGTGTGATCTGATAAAGGTTGACAAAATAAAAAGTTGTCATGAATTTCTTGATCCTTTTCATATCTAAAAATATCATAANAACATAATTTAATACAGTATATAAAAATATTGTTAAAATATACAGATAAAAATAATACCTTTATGTCATTGATTATTTAACTTCAAACTGAAAGGTTAAGAACCTTTTCCTCAGTGTTTTATTTTTGTCACTTGGCATAGAAACTATGGAGAGAATAGTTGAAAAAAATTATGCTGAGAAATATGCCATTGTCAGTTTCAGAGACATAAGTTTACAACTTACATTAGTGGGCAATCAGTGATGGATATTATTTGTCAAGACAAACATGAAATGATGAAAGATAATAAGTCTCCATCACTAAAAGATTTGAGATAGAGCATGTATTGTGTGTTTTCTTAATATTGCATGCTATTCATTTTAAGAAGCCAGTTTTTACTACAGATTAGTTTTTTAGAGCAGATAGTATCTCATTACCTGCCTCAAAAACATTTAATCTGCAGTAAAAATGGGCTTCTTAAAATTAATAGCATACAGTATTATGAAAACATACAGAGCTGCTCATAAGTGATAATCTATAAAGTGTGTGTGTATTTACATAAATTACACTATGTATATTACTTTGTATAGTTTTAAAAATTATAAAGAAAGATTTTAATATAGTGTGTTTTTCTGATGAAATAATAAGATATCTTTTTATCTCGATTTATCATTTTATCTTAATATTACTTTATTATTTTATAATTATGATATAATTACATATGAGGCATATAAATAATATATTAACAGAAGCTAACTTAGGTGAAAGAAGAAAACAGAGCAGAATTCAATAAATTATGAAATAGTTAAGGTTTCATAAGTCTGCCAGCCCTTTTCTAAAAAAAAAAAAATAGTTAAGGTATTGATGAATAGAAGAAATTTAATTTCACATTCAATATAGCTGATATACAACAACTAATAAAATGTATGAAATTTGACATTTGTATTAATAACAAAAATTTTTAAGTATCACATTTAATGTTCTGTTTTTCCTCTACATTGAGAAGAAAATTTTTATTCCAAGACAGAATGCAATTAAAAGAAAAAGTATATAAAGAACTGATCATATTTTGCTAAACAAATGTAATTATAAAGATTAAAAAGGAGAAATTCTCAATGATGTCTTAATTGTAATCTATTTGAAATTGATTTTTATTCTGAAAATAGTAAACATTCTCAAACATATTTTATCAATCAAAAGTAATTTAAGCAAATTACTTTTTATCATTATTATTTTTAACAAATTTTAAAATTATAAAAGAACTAGACTCACAACAACCTTTAAGTGACCAGTAAAATATTTAATTGAAAAACAAATGTTTTCGACCGTATTTTTCAGTCTTCTTCAGGTTAAAAGTTCCGAGATTCGAAAAGCTGTTGTGCTTAATATTTGTTTTTCAATTAAATATTTTACTGGTCACTTAAAGGTTGTTGTGAGTCTATTATATATTGTACCAGTACTGTAAACAATTGTTAAAAATATTTTTTTTAATCATTTAATACAATAGTTTTTTTCTATATTTTAGTGTATTTTGTTTGAATTTGTACACTGCTGTTTTAAAATACATCTGATATGGTTATTGACTTTCATAATAAAAATTCAAATTTAAATGAATTAAAACTTTTTATNCTGCACCAGCTGGTATTGTGTAGAAGAATTCTTATCTTGTTTCTCTAGTCCTCCAGCATTGGGCATTCCATAAGATAATGACATACCCATCTGAGACACAGAGCTTTGCAAGAACTTCCTGGCATCTGGGAATGTGCAGAAGGAACAAAAAAGAGAAGAATATGATTAAAATATATCAAAGACAAGTCTATCCAATAAGGATCACCATTTATTTTGTATTTCAGACATACACAGTAATGGCGACAGGCCTTCCTTTTTAGGCTACATGCCGCCAAAAGGTAAAAAATTTGTGTTTTTAAAGGACTTTTTTTTACCTTTTGGCGGCATGTAGCCTAAAAAGGAAGGCCTGTCGCCATTACTGTGTATGTCTGAAATACAAAATAAATGGCGATCCTTATTGGACAGACTTGTCTTTGATATATTTTAATAATAATCCAGCCATTGGATGGAAAAATTCAACAAAAAGTTTATAATTTTGTTGATTGACCTTTGTCAGAAGAAAAAAGTAAATTTAAATTTTCAGAACTTTTTGTTTTTAACCTATTGACAAAGAAACTGATAAAATTTGATAATATCATTTATTGCCAGTTAATGTCTTTGCTGTTACCGAGCTTACAAAATGTAATCCACACATGAAAAAATACAGATATATAGAAGAAAAATCAAAACAAGAATAAATATTTTCTTAAAGTACAAATGTGCACAGGCATCACTATAATGGACAGAGAGGATATACCACCCAAACATTTTTGTACTGGCAGATTCCTTTTCAAGATACATATGTATTTTTTTTATTTTATATCATTACAAAAATTAAATTAGGAGTAGAAATGAGTACAATGTACATGATGGTTACATCTAATTTTTTTTTATATCCAGTCAAAGCCCAACTATGAGAAATTTTTCTTATTGTCATTGGCTCTACCCACAATATTGTATGTTCAGATCAACACTGATGCAAATGTGGAAAAAAATACAATATTGTAATATTATTTAAATATTATCAAATAACATAATGATTATTTAAACACATTTTGTTTTGATGAAATATGAACTTAGGGTTTTAAATAAATTATTCTTAATTCACTAGTAAATTATAATCTGCAAATTGAGAAATACTGGTATTACTCCCAAAAATTAAGAAATTTAATCAGGAATATATTGTTGATTTATATTATTATAATGCTTATTTTTATTTGTTTTTATTATATTGTATTACACTTTATAATTGTATTACATTATAGAAATTATATAAAATAAAATTTTTAACCTTTAGTACTTTTTTAATTGATTATAATTTTCACTAGTCTTATTAATACGTAAATTATTCCTTGTTAAATGCATTTAAAAATTAAATATTGATAGTTATAAATCTGAGCAATATCCTGAAAGTTTTGTACAAATAAAATATACACAAATAAAAATATTTATATTGCTTTTATTCTGTATATGCTTTTTAAAACAAATATAAAGTTTAATTAAATAAGGCGTGATTATAATGGAAAAAGTATTTTTAAGTTCTTAATTTAATTAAACTTTGTTTATTTGACATTGCTTTTGTATTGTATATGTTTTATTTTGGAAGTTATTTAGTTTGACATTTTTAACTATCTTTTGAATTTGTTTTACACTTTACATATTCTCTTTTGCATATTTTTAATGGTAAATATGTTCTACTTTCAAAACAAACCATTATATAGCTAGTTAAAAATACATGAATCTAGTTGAAAGTTTAATTTGAAGATTTGAATAAAGAGAGAAATTATGTAATGTTTAATGCAACATATAATCAATAATTCAAAATAAAAGTTATAACATATTAATAAATCATTAGGAAATATAAATTATGATGAAGTGCACAGTTTTATTTATGGTCATTTATAGTATAATAAAAAGTGAAGTAGAAATCAATAAGCTAAAAGTAATATAGAATGAGTCAACTATTTTAATAAACATATGAATAATTTTCTCATTTAGAATTTATTGTATAATAACAAAATAATATGCTACTACAATAAAAATTATAATATAAGAAGGTGCTTTAATATATTGATAGTTAAGATATACATTTTGATTTCATTAAAATTTATTATTACAGTTCTTGCAGAAGAATTAAAAATTGGCTGAATCAAATAATATGCCTACATTAGATCAAATTTCAATATTAATCAGTTTAAATATTAATGTAATGTAACTGAAAAATAATCTGGTGATTTAAGCTTTTTTACCTAGTAAATAAGTTTTCTTTTTGGTGTTAAGAGAGAAAACAGGTAAAAACATAAAAAGTAATAGAACAAATGTTTGTTCTATTCCTTTTTTGTTTCTACCCGAAGAACATGGCTATTTATTATTATTGAAAGTACTTGTAAATATATTTGTTTTTTTAAACTCAATATTGTCTGTTTTATCTCTTAAAACCAAAAAAGACAGTTTTTTACTCCTAGTGATTTATTTTGGTGTGTCTGTAGTATATTACATTTGAGCTTACTCTTATAGAATGAATAAATTTTATTAAAATTTTTGTGAAATTGTAAATAGTTAGATATAAATATTATATTATCTAATGGTCTTATTAGAAATTATAAACAAAATTAAATCTTTTCAATAATAAATTTACTAATAAAAACATATATTTGAAAACATTACCATTGTTGTTGTTGTCATTTCAAATTGTAAGAAGAAAAAGATCAGTATATTGCTTTTAAAATTTGAAAAAATTAAAATATTGTTAAATTTTAAAGACTATTCTACAGCTAAACAATTTTGTTAATTCCATAAACTACTTCTGATGCTTTTGAAATTTATCAAACTCAAATTAAAAAAAATTTGTCATAGTCTAATATTTTAAAAAAATATTTTGGATTGATAGATTTTCTTATAATTTCTAATTTAGTTTTGTCATTGATAGAAATAATACAAGAAAATAAATTAAATGAAATCTAATGACTTATTTAATATTTAATGGTTAATAATAATTTATATCATAAGGAAATTATTATTTAAAAAATAGACCAAGATGTAATACAAAAGAAAATAATAAAAGATTGCAAAACTGAAATAGCTTTCAATAATAAGTGTTTAAATAATGAATAAATAATAATTTATGTGAAATGAGAAAGATGAAATTACTTTGTATTAACTAGAATTTTTCTTTATATTACATGCTAAATTTATATAAAAATATTATTACAGTATATAAATGTTTAATTTTCATACTAATGTTTATATATTTCATTATGTATTTGGCTAGAGCATGAAAAAAGCATAAATTTTTTGAAACGTTATTTATTACCTCTTAAAACAATTTGAAAGCACAGGACCATCATCATAAAATAAACATTGCAAGTAACCAAGGAATAAAATAAAACTACACAATAAACAAATATAAACTAACTTTTGAATTCAATTCTATTATCATGCTATTTGGAAACTGAATTCAACATGAATTTTTTGTATTTTGTTCTACTCCCTGATGTATGGATTAGCATAACTTGAAACTTCTTTGAAACTATTAAATAATTTCATTCAAGAAAAATAATGTTTGCTATTTGTACCATTGAGAATGTTTTGTTCACTAGAATGTGAAATAAATAAAATATATATAGGCTGTCAGAGCTATCTGAAAATTCATTTATAAATTAAACAATATTGTATTATTGTTATAATATTTAAACTAAATATTTAAATGCCATAAGAATATTTTCATAGTATCATTTTTACTTTCATTTTTTCTCATTTTAAAGTAAGTTTTTTCATATTAATTCAAGTTAACAGTTGATGTACAGTACTTAACTAAACTAGACTGCATATATGATTTATGATAAAAAGACAAAATTTATAAAAATAAATTTGGAAATAAGCGTGCTATATTCTGTAATTTAAATAAATAGAAATGAGTAACTAGAACAAAATTAAATAGTATTGATTAAGCTGTTAGCATCTAATTCAGATGACGTCAATAAATTGATGTTGTAATTAGAGAATTAACAATATGCTTCTATAGAACAAGTTCTGTAATAGTTTGAGTGGATAGAATTTAATGTCAATGTACTTTGTTTTATCAAATTTCAGATTATATAGATTACTTTTATTTCTGGCATTTAATGAAATTATGACACATTTCTCTAGAAATTTCAATCTTAAAATATATAAAATTGATTTGTGTAACTATATTAACAAACAATACAATTTGAATAATTAAAATTAACAGAAAGGAATTTTAACGATCTGCTTTAACCTATGCTTTTCATTGAAAAATTATGTGTAATTATGTTTTATAAATGTACTTATATTACAATATTCTCTAATGAAGTTAAAGATAAGATTATTGATTGTGAAAGAATTGAGAAAGAGGAGACATGATACAAAAGAAAATTTGTATTCCAATAATTTGAATTAAAAGTGTTTGCATATAAATATACCTGTGAAGTGACAATGTAATAATAAAATTATAGATTATGATCAGTGAATCAATAATTCTTATTTATTAGCACTAAAAATAAAGTCAGTGTTACATGCTAAAGAATAATAAGGCTAAACTGTTATCATCAAACACTGTGAAACAATTTTTGCTTGAAATGTGATATGTACAAGTGGATTCAAGTGGATTAATATGATTAAAAAAAATTATTGGGCTGCAATTTGAAAAAATTGTAGACAAATTACCACTTTCGTCTGTCTGTCTTTCCATAATATTGAGAATGGAGTTAGATATGTGAAATCCAAGATTAGATATGGAAACTTAGGGGCAGAAGGCCCAATTAATTATATACAAACTTCTGACACAAACCAGAAGTCATGTTATTTCAATTCAAAATTTTTCCCCTGAAAGCAGTTAATAGATGACTGACACAACTCTATTGTTAAAGGAAAAGTATGATATATTGGGGCAAGCCACTACTAATTTGAGGTGGAGAGGATATATTTTAAATGAAATAAATTAAAAATGTGATTAAAAATTGCAGCCTGGCATTATGAAAAGTGACAATAAATAATTGTTCATATTTATCAGAAATAATTGTAAACTGACACATGACAAGCAATGAAAACATTAATGTATATATGTAATGATTTTAAATATGCACATGATGACTTAATTTAATAAATTAATAGATATATGCATAAGAAATGCATTTGTAACAATAAAAAATTTGCACAGGACATATTTAATTCTATAAGTAATCAAAAAAATCATTCGCATTTAAAAAGGAAATGTTAATGTTTGCAAATTTCTAAAACAATAGATATGTTTTGAATTGAGAACTGGGTGGGATTAATTTATCTATTAATAATACAGGTGGTCTAGTAGACCAGTGTTTTTCAACCTGTGGGTCGTGACTAGAGGATTTGATCCCGGGATCCCGACCACTTTTCAGTCCCAAAATTTTCGGGATTAAGTTTTCCTAATCCCGAGATTTTCGGGATTGACATCATTTTAAAAAAGTTGCAAAATAGACTGCATGAAGCGAAACGTTCAGTGCCAGTGCTTTTAACAGAATTGCTTGCCTATCATTTTAATATAAAATACAAGAAATTTTATTCCAAGCAAGCAGCAGAAATTAACCAAGCGGGCTTGCGATGCTTGCTTGGAATAAAACTTCTTGTATTTTCAACTAAAATGATAGGCAAGCAGTTCTCACTGGGTTACTTGGTAATATACTTCATTTTTGTATTTTTGA
>NW_019384377.1:880782-957575 GCF_000671375.1 Centruroides sculpturatus
GTAGTCTATTTAGTCGATGTTAAGAGAGATTTTTGTTAATTTTCAACGTTTATTTGCATAGTTTGTTACATAAAGGTTTTTTCAATTTATGTGAGTTTAAAGAGATCTCAGTGATGCTTAAAAAAGAATAAATTTAACATGAAGACTGAGTGATTTTAAGTCTGGTTAGTCTGACTCTGAGTCTGATTAGTTAGAGTGATTAAATTAGCTAGGTGTATACTGTAAAATATGTTGATTTTTGTCTAAATTTTGATTTGATTTCTGTAAGATTTTCTTATTTTTTATTAACCCTCAATACCGAAATAATCCCGGGATCGACTAAGTATAATCCCGAAATCCCGGGATTAGAAATAAGGACCGGGATCGAATTCCCTAGTCGTGACCCCCAGGGGGGGTCGCAAAGCCATACACGGGGGACACGGGTAAAATAAAAAGACATGTTTTTGGTAGGTCCTGTCCTAGAATAAAAAAAACTACAATTTCAGTGAGAAGACTGTGCCTGTTTATTTTACAGTACAATTAGTTTTTTGATCAATATTTAAATCTCAACAGAAAGAAAATTAAATATGTAGTTTTTAAAATTACTGACATAGTTTTAATATGACCCTGGGGGTCGCCAGAATTTTTTAACTTGTAAAGGGGTCACGTATTCAAGAAGGTTGAAAAACACTGTTGTAGACAATGTCCTGCCCCTAAAACAACAAACAGATAACATACCTTATAAAATGTATATTAAAATAAAACAGATAAAAATGATATAACAAATAAAACAATACTAAACATGCAATAACTAATAAAAAAATTAGTTAAAATTAAGTATTTTTTCTTTACAAATCTATAAAATTTGTATAGATCAAGAAAAAGTTTATCCTTTCAAAGTTGATGTTGATGAAAATATAAATTTATTTTTTAATAAATGCAAAACAATATCAATACTTTTGAATCGTTTTAATTTATTGAACAAAATATATTTATAATGATGCACTAACACACAATTTATTTCAAAAAGAAATTTTATTGAAAAAAGATATTTAATTGTAATATTTACATTTCAAATTTTATTATTATTATTTTTATTATTTTTTATTCTTCACAAAATTTTAATTAAAATACTTTATAATTTATATAATTTTTTTCAAAAACTGAATAGTTTTTATAACTTATATTTTTAATTTATTAGTCAAATGCTGATTAAATTAAAAAAAACAAACTTTTAAAAAGTAAATCTTATATATAAGTTTTCTTATTGAATTTGTTATAAAATTAAAATAGTGAAGAAATGAAATATAGAAGTACTGAGAATGTACAGTTTAAAAAATATATTTTTCTTGTTTTTCAATAAATTCAATAAATTTTATATATTTAACAAAAATTATAAGATTGTTATTATATAAGAAAGATCTGAATTAGCATTGCAAATATTAAGATGTATTGTATTATTTTATTTTCTCATTAAAGTTTGCATCGAAAGTTAAACTTAAAGAATTAAACATGTTTTCTAGTAAATTTGCTTTGTTGCTTAATAAATTTATAAAATCTGTTTTGCTTAGTATAGTCTAACTCAGTGGTTCTCAATCGTTTTGAAGTCAGGGAACACTAAATTTTCACATTTTTTCTGCAGAACACTTACAATACTAGGTACTGTGCATCAGCTTTAAAGCAGGAGTGGAAAACCTTTTTGAAATCAAACGCACTCGGTTTAGTAGATGACGACACTAGTGTTTGCTAATTACATTCCCATACAAAAATTATTTTACATTGTATTGATTTTTCTTTGGTAAAAATTTTTAATTGTGTATTTGTTTTTTTGTGGAACACTTGAAGTGGCTTCACAGAGCATCCGTGTTCCATGGACTATGGTTTGAGAACCATGGGTCTAACTTGATATTGATAAATTAAACAGTTATTTTATTCAATAACTTTGTATTGATTAATTTATTTTAAATTTAAACATATGATTTCATTTTTATTATATTAAAATCATATAAATTTTATTATAAAAAATGCTTAAGATTAAATACTTCGCACAAGGAATTTTGTGAACAGTAATAGAAGGTAGATTATTGTTAGATGAATGGATTTTCAAAAAAGTTATATATTATATTTGAAAGGTTAAAAATGTATTTAAAAAATTAGCAGTTTCTGAGAATAAGAATATAATAAGAATTAAATATATTTGGATTAGCACCTGAATTGTTTTGAAGTTAAATTTTTACTATAAAAATAGCATTACATTACAAATTTTTCAATGTTGTTTAATCTAATTTGTTAAAAATTGTTTTTCTTAAGTCAGAATGCATTTTCTTTTAGTTTTATTTTTTATTTACATATTGAATTTTACTTTTAAATTTATTGGAATTTAGAATAACATGTACAATTTTGCTCAGATATGTAGAGTTTAACTTTTTTATAGATTTTTTTTTTTTAATAAAGATACAAATTAAGGATGTGCTACATTGATAGACATTCATTATTAAATTTGCATGTTTAAATATAATCATTAATTTTAATTATATTTCTATAACACACAAAAAATGTAAAATTCTCTATTCTTCAATATATTACAATTGAAAAATGGTTTGCCAGAAATATGAGAGACTTTTTGATTTTAAAAAATAATTTTTTAGAGAAAAGTATTTTCTGATTACAAGAAGTGTATTAAAACAAATTAAAATTCTAGATAAAAGCTAGCCTAGAGATTTATGGTGATCTTAAATTGTAAAATATATTTAATTAACTAATTCCATGAAATATTATATCAAATTTTAATGTATATATAAACTCTGTGTACAGTTGTAAAGTTATATATTTAATAAGAATTTTAATTATTAAAATGTTTAAAATTCCATATTAAATCCACCATTTAATATGGAATTTTAAATGAAACAATTAGATATATTAGAAATTTTTAAATGAAACAATTAGATATATTAGAGGAGGATTTAAAAAATTAAAAATATTATCAAACTTATTTCAAGAATAAAAGAAATGTTATAATTTAAAGAAAATTATAATTTAAGAATAAAAAAGCTTATTTACTCAAACTATTAATTTTAATCTAATTTTGGTTAATAATTCATTTATAGTGCCAGTGTAATTTTATGCTTAATTACTTTAAGATTAAAATTATGTATGAGTAAACTGCAATAAAAGAAAGAATTCAGTCCATGTAAAAAAAAAGTCTAAAAATTGTATAAATAAAAATGTAATAATAAAATCTAAAAGTTAATAATAAAATTTAAATTACTTTTGAATAAAGAGACATACATATCAGATTATATTAATTCTTAGATTCTTTTTATAATTTCAAAAGTTTTTATAAAGTAACAAAATACATTATTTTTTGGCAATAAATTAATTAGATAATGTAATTTTCACAGAATAAGAAAAATATTAAATAGAAGATTTTTGTATTTGATATACAGTATATAAGTTTAACTTGATTGCTTGACAATCAAGTCATATAATTTTAAAATTAAGACAAATTGAGATAAATTAACAAACCTGAACAAGAAAATAGAATGAGGATTATATATTATTGTACTTAGATTTAAAATTATAACTTGTATCAGGTTTCATGATTGTTACTGATAATGAGTCAATTAACTTATCTGAAGGGTGCTTTTGAGAAATCACCATATAAATTAATTTTTACTACATTTATAAATGAACTTATATCAAATAAACATAATTATATGTAATCATAACTTTAAATTTTATCAAGTAAAACACACAATTTTGAATTTTGATTTACATTTAATAAAAATTTATTATTAATTCTTATTTAATTATTATTAAATCCTACTTTTAACTTGCATATCAATATAGAAAAGGATTATGGAATTAAATCTAATTTTGGGTAAGGATTGACAAGTCCTTTTCTATACAATGTTAAATTGTATTGTTTAGTATCACTTTAGATTTTATTTTAAATGATACTTTTCTAATAGCAGCAGCTTTATAATGAATCTTTTTCAAATTTTTGTTCTACATTTCTGAACCTATTTGTAAGCTGAAGATGGTCAGAATAATGGCTGAAAACATTTCTAATTAAAGAAATATATTTTGATATCTTAACTAAGTAGTCTGTTTAATTTTGATTTTCAGTGTGGTACTTTGCCCATTTTCATGTTATATAATTATTATTCCATATTTTCTAAAAAATAGAAGGTAAGATAATACTTTGAAAAGTATAAGTTCAGAAATTTTGCTGTTATTAAGACAAAAAGAAAACATTTCAAACAACAAATTGGAATAAGTTCAATGCATTATTATAACATTGGTATTAAATATATGCATTAATTCTAACAAATTTAGAATTGCTATGTAAATTAAATTATACTCTTGTAGGTGTTTTGCCTGTTTAATATTTTAACTGAACGATAAGACATTAATATATAACTAAATGCTGTTTTGAAAGTGGATTAATTCAACCAACAAAAAATATGTTGATGCTTAATATTATAAGATTAAAAAAAATAAAATGTTATTTTATTAATGGAATTAGTATTTTAATATTTTATGAAATTGATAATGGAATATTTAAAAATTTTTTTTGCTGGAAATTGATAAAAATTGTTTACGTTTTATATAGAATAAAGAACTATTATTTTTTGTATGTTTAATATTTCAATATCTAGTTAATTTTGAAATTTCATTATTTAATAACTTTTTTACTGTTTAAACAAAATTGTTTATCTTTTAAAAACAAAATTGTCAATTGTAAACGTGTAGTCTAATAATAATTTACAATTTGAGAAATAAGAAAAACAACAATTAAAATTTACACAAAAATGTTAATTAAAATTCATATTGAAGTATTATTGGGCTGCAATTTCAAAAAATAATAATTTATAAATTCTTGCTATCATCCATTGTCTGGCCTTCCTTAATCTTGAGAATGGTGTTAGATGGATGAAATTCAAGACCAGATATGGAAAACTTAAGTGCAGGAGGCCCTGATTAACTATATGAACTTCTGGTCTAGACCAGAAATCATGTAAATTCAATTCAAACTTTTTCTTCTGAATGGAGTTACATAGATGACTGGTATGACTATTGCTAACAGGAAAAGTATGATGTACAGTACATGGGCAAGCCACTACTAATTTGAGGTGGAGAGTATATATTGTAAATTAAATAAATTTAAAAATTGCTTCCCAGCATTGTGATGATGTCACATTAATTGCTTATTATTAAATAACTTTATTACAAAATTTTATTATTGATTTTCTAAAAAACCTTCATCAGAAACTGTACAATTATTCTATCATTATGTAATGATGATAAATTACAATATGTAGCTTTAGCTTTTAAATATAACAACTTAATAATCTAAACTTATGTAAGACTGTATCAGGCATCTTCTTCATTAGGAAAACGATTTGAAATGTTTTCATTAAAATTTAGAAGAATTGTTTAAAAAACATATTTTTGATGACAAACATGTTTTCTGAAACTATCAAAACAAAATTGTGCATGTTACAATTTCAATTAGCTTAAGTAATCATAAAGTCCAAAAGTATACATTAAAAATTGTTTTATTACTTTTTCTTTCACTTTGAACATTTTTTATTTTTACAAATTAATAATAATTTTTTAAATTTGAAAAATTTGAATTTATGATGTAATATTGATAGATTTAAATTTTTTTTTTATTGAATTTAAAATTGAAACTGTAAATTGAATATTTGTAATCAATAATTTAAAATTCATATTTTTTCACTGTGCAAAAAGTTTTATTGAAGAAGAAAGAATTCTGGATAGTTTCTAATAGCAAATAATCTTTTTGAGATTATTGTGAAATTTCCAGTATCAGAAAATATGAATGCTTTAAAATAAGTTATAAACCATTTGTATTTTATAATGATAGCAATTTTAACAATACTATGCACTCTTGCTAATCCAAACCTGCACTAATCTAAATTCCATTTATCCAAACCCCAAATTTGTTTGTTATCAAATGTTCTAGCCAAATACAAACAGAAATCAGTGTTTTTTTTTTATTTTTTAGAAACATGAAAAATTTGTAAATTAGTATGGACTATTTACATTAAAATGTATATATTTCAACATAAATTACAGTTTATATTTCAATACAATATACAATATTTGTCTGTGGTCTTTTCCTTCCTTTATATATAAATTCTAGTGGCATATCCAGGATTTTGAGAATATTGGTTTTAATCAAGACAGATTCAAGGGCACCAAGATATGTGCCCTCTGTCGTTTTTTTTTTTGTTTTGGAGAACATTACTCAATTACATTAGAATTAACTTAGTTATCTAACTTTTTACGTCATCTTTTTTCATTAGCTCTTTAAAATTGTTAAATGGTAGTTGCAAAATAGATAATTGATAATTTTGAATTGATTTATTTATAAATTATATAAACTACAGAATGATTTATACTGTGTGTGATTCAAAAAGGAATAGAGAAGATATAAAATCATTATTTATTTTTACTAGAAATTATTGAAATTGAAGTTATTTTATGTTCATATATACTGTAATTAATTATCTTTTAGTCTGTGCTCTATACTTGACATATGCTTCCAAGAAACATCAGTTTAAATTTTTCTATTATCACTTTAATTTTTGTAAGGATAACATAATTAGTTTCTGTAAGAACAATATAAATAATTTATATACTGGAATCAATGATACTTATCCATAATTTATTTTCTTTGTTCTTCGCTTATACATTTCATATACACACTAATGAACAGCTGGAAAAATTTAATAGATTTTATAGATACAAAAAATATATTATCAGTCATAATTAAGCACATTCTAAATAGGTACAGTAGACCCAGGCCTAGAGCAGCAGATTTTGAGAAGCAGTAAAATTGGTGGACATATATACTTTTTTGTGAAATTCTTATACTAATTCCAAATATTGCAGTATTTATAATTATTATTGTCATTTACATAAATTAATAAAGACAATGAAATAAGTAATCTAATTACATCAGATAGCTTTGATTACTTATAATAATGTAAATACATACCAATATGCATAATGTAATTTTTAATTAAAACAAAATGTATCATGTATGTTAACTATACTGTTTGGTAAAATATATCAGTTTTAATTTAAAAGTCTAATTTAGCATCAGAAGCATTTACATTTAGGCTACATCAGAAAAAGATGGCATTCTAGTAATTTCTAGCTTAGCATAAATTTGACCCTAAGTATATTGCTTTATACACAGACACAAAATGATTACGGCTCATCATATCTGATTAATTTTTAGCCTAAGGAAGCTAAAACAATTTTTGATAGAAAGGCAAGAAATAAATGCCTAAAAGTAGAATAATGAATAAGCTTGACTGAATGTAAGTCTTTTTTAAAAATATATTTATAAAAACAGCAACTATGAAATAATGATGAAAAAAGAGACATAAAAATTATTCTCATTCTTTAATATATATTATAAAAGAGATATTCTTTAGTATATTACTAAAGAAAAATGAGAAAAAATACATTCTATTTGAGATAATTTATTATCATATTAAAAGATAAAAGTTGAAAGGAGCATGCATATCTGTAATAAAAAAAAAATATACATTGGTTTAATTACAAGAAAGATTAGATCAGATAAACACGAGATATTAATTTAAATGAAAAAAGTTATAGCTTTCTTTGTTTGTTTGAATTCATATTGCTTAATACTATTAAAGAACTAAACTTTTAATTTGCTTTTGTTTTTGTTGCTTTGATTAGTTATTATATATAATCTAAAAAACATAAATAAACTTGATTTTTATTATTTTATTACTAGTGAAAGTTACATGCATATAATCTTACATTAAATGATTCCATATTAACATAATATAATGTTACTTTTAGAACAATTATTTTAATTTATAAAAATTTTTAGCAGTATGAACTATAAAATACAAAAGAATAGTCAGGTTGTTTATGGTAATGATAATGACTTTGTACATACATAAGTGTTTTATTACATAGAAAGAAATGTGTATATAAATTCAAATCAAGTACTTAACAGTACTTGATTTGAATTTAAGAACTTTACAGAGGAAAAAAATGTGAATTCTTTTATAGTAAATGATCTTAAAAATAATGAAAACTAAATTTCAGATATATATATATATATATACATACACATTTCTTTCTATTTTGAAACAGTTTTTGTTGGTGTTAAACAAAAACTGTTTAATATGATAAGAATGATTTTGCTTTTTGTATTTAATCCTCCAATTACAACTTAACTTATTTTGTAATCTTTTTAGCTTAGTTTGTTAAATAAAATTTGAGGTTTTGTAGAGTTTATCCATTGATATTTTAACATACAACATAAATTAACTGTTACGAAATTTTGGGTATAAAATTTCACATTTATACTGTGTACATTATTATGGTTTGTTGAATACATATATTCTTTTAGAATTAAAAGAAATACAGAAAATATTATACATATATTTTTACTAACATAAATTTGAAAACAAAATAGGAAAATGACTGTTAGATTAAATAATACAAATTTTTATGTTGGTTCTTAATTAATCACAAATTTCAAGAAAGTATAAGCATAACAAAATAATACACTGAAAAATCTCGAAAATAATATAAACACTCAAAGACACCTTCTGTACTGATTCAGCAAGTATGTTTATTGGGAAAAAATAAACATTTTCAGTCACTTTCAGAGACCTTCATCAGATTATTACATATTTCCATATAAGTAATAGCATTCAATTTATGGTAGGAAGATGTCTGAGTGTTTAACAACATAACTCAGATTTTTAATTAATTAGAAAAGATTACCAAAATCTGTTATAATTTTGTACTGCTGTAATCCTGAGGTAATATTTAGTAAGTAATTTAAAAATACATTTACATATTTGTCTATTTGTTTGTACATCAATTACTTGTATTGTTCTTTAATTATCAGGCTCTACAAACCAGATTTGAAACTGAATTAATTTGTTGTGCATTTAGTTTCACTGAATATGTAATAAACATAATTATCTTAGCAGATGGTGAGGATTCCTTCATTGTGTTCCTGACTAAGATAATTTAATACTACATATATTACAAACTGAAAGTTACTAAAAATTTTGTAATGAAATAAATTTATTTTATTAAATGTTACATTAAAAATACACTTTTTATTGCCAGGATCATTCAATACTGTTATTTTTAAATTTAATATTGGTATTTTGCCAAAGTATTGTTGATAAATTGTGAATCACAATATTGAATGATTGGAAAGAACAAATTTTCTAGTAATAAAATAAACTAGAAATAAAATTTATTTTATATAAGTGAACCACATAGTTTTTGAAGTTAAGTTTAAAAAGAATAAAAAAAAATGCAATAAAATTTATTATAAAAAGTGAATTCAATGTATTAATAATTACAAAGTTACAAAGTAAAGAAGAAAACTTTATTACATTTGTCACATATTAATGTATCTATGGTTGATAAACTAGATAATTATATCCAGAATACTGAATTTTTAAATTTCAAATTTAAATAAGTTTAAAATTTAAGTGTTACATATTAACATTTAAATCCCTGTTTTCCCTGTTCATAAATGTGTGCACACAAAAAAAAAATTCTGGCAAAATTTAATACAGCACTCTTATGTAAATATACACGACCATTGAAACCCGATACCTTAATCTAGTGTTTTTTAACCTGTGGGTTGCGACCCCCTGGGGGTCGCAAAGGCTTACATGGGGGGTCGCGGGTAAAAGAAAAAGACAAGTGTTTCTAGTCCTACACTACAATAAAAAAAATTACAATCTCAGTGAGAAGGCTGTACCTGTTTATTTTACAGAACAATTGGTTTTTCGATCGATATTTAGGTCTCAACAGAAAGAAAATTAAATATGTAGTTTTTAAAATCACTGATATAGTTTTAATATGGCCCTGGGGGTTTGCCAGAATTTTTTAACTTCTAAAGGGGTCGTGTATTCAAGAAGGTTGAAAAACACTGCCTTAAGCTAATACATCTACAACAGCCGTAAATGATCGGGTTATATAGCTCGATCATTTACTGCTGTTGTAGATGTATCAGTACTCTTATGTCTAATGATATTAATAATTCTATTTCTCAAAAGTTTGAATTTATAATTACCTAATAAATTTTATAAAAATGTATCAAATTCAATTTAATTTTCTATTTTGTTTGCTAATGGATAGAGAATCATTTACATAACATTGAGGTTTTAACTAGAATATAAATGAATTTTCATATGTAATTGTTCATGTAATGATCTAGTTGAAATCTAGCACAAAATGTGAATGAAAATTTGTGAAATAATCAACAATTTAGAGAAATCATTACTGTATAAATAGTTAAAAACATAACAACATTCACTTTTTATAACATACTGAAATATTTTGTGATTTATGAAAAATTCTTTATAATTTCTTACAATAAAGTTTTATAATTTTTTCATTTGATAGTTGAAAATGGATTGGAAGTTTAAAAGTTACAGTATTGTAATTTAAATAATAATCTTGCCAATGTAAACAAAGTTATTTGACACATACAATCTCTTGTATGTATTTCATATATGTCATGTACTCATATATTTATCTCAACAGAGTTCTCAACTTGTCTTTTTGAAAAACTGATATCATAATCAAAATATGCTGATAGCCAAAATTCTAATCCAAATGTAATGGTTTTGACAATTTTAATGGGAATCTCTAGTGCAAGACGTACAGAAATTGTAAAATAAATTGTTGAATGTGATAAAATAATCTTATATTTATTTTGTACTTTTTATTTATAATTTTGCACTCATTATACTAATACGGTAGAGTAGAAAAACAATTTCCAAATATAGGGTAGAGACCCCAATTGATCACCAATTTTTATGTGGTTGCATAAACACTGAGCAGAGGAATAATAATCATGAAAAATTCTTCAAATCTTCAAAAGTGTATGTTGTGTGTATTTTTCTTTGTCTTTCTTTGACAAAGAAAAAATATAGACAGCATTCAATTGAAAAAGATTTACAAACAATAGCAGCAAGAAAAAACAGATTAATGGATTTGTATGTATGAAAAACAAATTAGCCAGAAACAATAATTGCTAGAAAAAGAAAATAATGCAGAATTTTTAAAATATAGATTTCTGTACAAGGAAGTTAATGGTGAGCATCTGTCATTTCGTATAATTTGTAGCAAAACTTGTGCAGATTTCAATATCTTAAAGACATTTAAAAGCAAATCATCTAATGTATATTGGAAAAGCTATTATAATTTTTGGAAGAAAACCATCCAACCCAAGACAATTCAAAATGATAAATTTTAAAATTTATAATATTACAATAAAATAAAATTTCAAAGATAAATTTTTATATTTTTTGGTTGTTATTTTTGTGTTTATGTTTTAGAGGAAAATATTAAAATAAAATTTAAAAAAATTTATCAAATAAATTCTGTTGGGTATAGATTTAATGTTGAATCAAGAAAATTTGTTAATGTTTAAATAGAATTGTAGAAAAACAGCCTAGGCATCACTAGTATAGAATATTGCATAACTTTTTATCTGACTAGAATAAAGTGTACATGTACTGTACAATATATTTATAGGTATAAAAAAGTCCAGGCACATTTTCGATTAAAAAATATGGCTTTTTATAATGGTATTCATTTAACTTCTAGCGGCAGCTTTAGTATTCTTCGACAATTAGGATCAGTCTGTAATTCATGGCATTTAGTATTGCCATGAATCACAGACTGATATAATGTTTCTTGAAGAAATTTTATTATTAAAACAAAGTATAAAAGGAAAAGATAATTGATAATAGGAATCATTGATGAAAAAAGTGAACAAATGCAGACAGCATCCTCAAAAAGCAGACTGTCTCTGCAAAAAGCAAACGGTTGAGAGCTCTGTCTGTTATATATTTGCTTAAAATTTATAATCATTTATTGATAAACTGTTTGTTTTTATTTACCATAAGAGTTAATAATTAATACTTCTATTTTAGTAAAATTTATGAATATATTGAAATTATATTTTTGATATGTTTTTATAGTCATTTAAATCTATATCTAGTAAAACACAACAAACTTTAAATCAAGGCGTCAATTTATTTTAATCTGAGCATTTTCAAGAAAATGATTTTCTCATCCTCAGCAATCTCAAACTATTACAGTAGTTTTTTAATTTTGATCTCACAGTTTTCAGTCAGATAAGTTATATTTAGATACATGGATCAATTTTTAGAAAAATTTTGTTTAAATTTATTTTCAGAAAAGTATCTTAAATGTTTTTGAGAAATTTATTAAGCATCAATTTGATTTCTAGATTATAAGATTAGATCTAAAATTCTGAAATTAACTTGTCACTGAATATGTTGATAATTTTATAAGGTCAAATTAAACTATTTAGTAACTTTCCAAAACTTGTGTTTAAACTATTTAGTGTAAAAGTGAAAAATACTTTCATTATATTTATAAAAGCGTCATTAAATGGATCACAAGAAACAGTGTATATATCCACGATTAAACATTTTTGAATTGAAAAAAATCAGTTTTTAAATATCAGGAAATTTGAAAGTAACAACATTTTTATAGAGGAAGATTATAATTAAATCATTGTATAATAACAAATTGTGATATTTTAATAATTGTATGCTGAGATAAGAAACTTTTTAATATTGATGCTTATTGTCATTTATTTTGACAATATTTGAAAATTAAAAGAAAAACATAAATTATAATTTATGAAATTTTGTCTGTGATTATAGAACAGTTAAGTTACATAAAATTATAATTGAATATACATTTTAAGACAAAAATTTACATCTATAGCTCCTGTTTTAGCTGGAGTTTCAGAAGACAGCGACTACACCAGTGATGTTAGTTACCCCACTGGCCAACACCCAAGTGCCTCTGCCCACCATCCTAATAGTTCTGCTTCTCAATTTGGTGGTCCCGCAGTATTAACAAGAAGGGCGTCGGAATATGCTCCTCCTGAACCAGAAAACGTCAGTCCATATGATCAAAATAGCTCTTATAGAAATAATATGTATGTTAGGAATGAAGACGTCAACATGACTTACGGACATTCAAATTCAAATCGGAGGTACAATGATGTTGAATCAGACCCACTGTATTACAATAGCCGACCGAATGACCGTGTCATAATGCACAATGACAGGTAATTAATTAACTTTTACAAAAATATTTTTATTATTCTATAATTAAGAAATATTTATTTAAAATATTAACTTTTTCTTAAAATTTTTACAATGTATTATATAATTATTTTTATTTATGTTCTTTAACATTGTGGAATTTCTTACCTTTAACAATGCTAAATTAATTATTAATTTCATTTAAGAGTTTTAAATTATTATGTAGTTAAGTTTTCTCTGTTTCAAAGAAATTTTTGTTTACATGATAAATGTTACATTGTTAAAAGTTTTATTTTAAAGACAATAATATCATTTATTTAAATTCACTTAACACCATTCAATTTAAAGTAATATTTAATTTCTATTCAAATAAGATACTTGTCATCAGAAAAATTTTACATTGAAATTATTATTATTGTTTGAAATCTATAACAGATTTTATTCCTATTATATTTAATTTTTTCACTAAAAGTTTTCAATATTTAAAAACACAAATCCTTGATATGTGAATATATTTTGTTTTTACAGTTTGTTAATTAATAATTTTCTTTTAATAATATGTATTCAGATTAAAACTTGTTATTGAAGTAATCACAATACATCTTATTGTCATGTTAATTAAAATGAACTGATGTGTAATTAATGAATTAAATTAATTGCCTTCATATAGTGATTTTGTGTTAACTATTAGTTAAGGAATGCAAACTGGACAATATTTTATAAATAAATGAGATAATAATTTATTTTATGTAAAGATTTTTGTATTTTTTTTATTTGTAGATTATTATTGAGTTTGTGTTATTTAATCTAATAATTATTTTTCGTAATCTATGTTTTCTTCTTACATATGTGTTCAAAACTTCCAGAAACACATTATTTACTTGGTGAAAAAAATAAATTTATAAATTAAAAAATTCTTAATAACAAAATTAAAAATTTTTATTTTATATTTTAGTGGATACAGTTATGGGAGAAGTACTGTGAGTCAACAGAGTACTGAAGAATATGAAAATCACACAAGCTATCCAGTAAATGAGAGAAATATGGGATCAAATGCACAATTTTGGGAAGAAGAAGAAGATGATGATCCTGAAGAAGCATTACGTAGAGCGAAAATGAAAGAATCTGATCGTTGGACAAAACGTAGGCGTAGTTTAGACAGGCAGCTGGGTTTTGATGATGGGCCTGTGGAAGATCGAACTGCAAATAATTACAATAGAGATTCATATAATTATCAAGATAGTGTTGATGTTTATAGACAGGAGAGTTATGAAAGTTATGGAGACAGTCATGAAGAAACAATTGTACATGAAAATAAAGTCTGGGAAGGGAAAACAGAACCAAAGCAAATTTATGAGCAAAAAATTCCTCCGCATGAACAAAAAGCTATGTATAATCCAAATGTACATAATAAAGTTGTTTTAAAAGAACCATATAGAAACCATCCTGTTAGCAAAGAAAATATTCCAAAAGATTCTTATGGAAGAAATGAAATGTATGATCATCCATATCCTAATAAAACAACACATAATAGAAATGAAATGATGGAAAAGAATGTTCGAAAAGATATGGCTATAAGAAATGATGCATTTGGAAGAAAACCAGAAATTGTTCAAAATGAAGGATTTCCTAGAAAAACATTGCCCCAAATTCCTCCTGTAAGTCATAGACGTGAAGTACATGATCGGAATAAAGATCATAGACAGCCAGCATTTGATAGAAAAGAAATCCCACGCAATGAAAAAGATCATAGGCATGATACATTTGAAAGGAAAGAAGTATTATATAATGAGAGAGATCATAGGCACAATACTTTTGAAAGAAAGGAAGTATTATATAATGAAAAAGACCACAGGCACAATGCTTTTGAGAGAAAAGGTATTCCATATAATGAGAAAGATCACAGGCATGATGCTTTTGAAAGAAAAGAAGTCATACATAATGAAAAAGAGCACAGACTTGATAATTATGAAAGAAAAGAAGTAATATACAATGAGAAAGATCATAGACAAAATGCTTATGAACGAAAGGAACCTATATACAATGATAAAGAGCATAGGCATGATGGTTATGAGAGGAAAGATGTCTATAAAAATGAGAAAGATCATAGACATGAAACTTATGAAAGGAAAGAAGCATTATATACTGATCAAGATCATAGGCCTGAAATATATGATAAAAAGGAAATTCATTATAATGAGAAGAATCAAATACATGAAACTTACAACAAAAAGGAAGTATTATACAATGATAAGGAACATAGACCTGAAGCAATTAGTAGAAAAGATGTCCATACTAATAAAGAGCATAGATTTGAAACATATGAAAAGAAAGAGACATTACATAATGAAAAAGATCTTAGGCATGAGAAAAAAGAGATGTTTAATGAAAAAGTTCAAAGACCAGAAATGCACAATAGAAATGAGTTTGTTCATGGAAATAAAGAGCAAAGACATGAAATCTATGATAGAAAAGATGCTTTAATTAGTGATAAAGATCATGTACAAGAAATGCATGAAAGAAAAGAAGTGAGAATTGATAATGAACATAGGCCTGAAATGTATAATAGAAAAGATGTCTACAATGATAAAGACCATAGACGTGAAATCCATGACAGAAAAGAAAGTTATAATGACAAAGAACACAGACAAGATTTTGTAGAAGATATTCATGAAAGAAAAGATGCATATAGTGAAAGGGATTATAAACCAAAGCAACAACATGATAAGAAAGATGCATATAATGAGAAAGATCACAAACATGAATTATCAGAGAGAAAGGAAGTATTTAATGATAAGGATCACAGGCATGACATGCATGAAAGAAATGATAAAACTGTTAGACACGAATTGTGTGATATAAATGAAAAAGACCACAGACAAGAAATTCATAACAGAAAAGAGATGATGAATGGAAAAGAGATACATAATAGAAATGAACTGTTTGATAAAAAAGATGTAGTTGTGAAAGAAGCACAAAACAAACATGAAATAATTGAAGAAGCAAATGATAAAAATGCATATGACAGAAGAGAACTTTATAAACATGAAGACAGTAAGACTACAGATGAAGATTATTATGAAAATCAATGGGAAAGTCAGGAAGAGCCATTACAAGAATCAAAAAGTGAATGGGATAGTATGGAAAAAGAGGAGGAAATAATAGAAGATGATGAAGAAGAAGAAGAAGAACAAGAACAACAACAAACTGAAATTATGAGGCCAAGTGCAGCAAAGGTATCGCCTAACAACGAAACTTCTTTAGAGACTTCAGCAGTTCCAGAAATTGAACCCATAAGAATAGAGCCAGCAATACCAGAATTAGTTACAGCAGATGGTCAAATGTCTCGAGCAAAGATTCGATGGATCACTGCCTTCAACAAAATAGTAGCACAATTAAATGAGGTAAAATTTTCTTTTATTGATTAACTATTTAAAAATTGAATAAAATTTAAAGTTTAAAATTTTACATGAAAAAAAATTTTTTTATCATAAAAATTAGAATATATTTTGCTCTTGATGAAATCAAATTAAAATTTAATCAATTTTCAAACTATTATATTTAAAAATAGCAGTTTTGTCTTTCCATTATAATACTTAATTCTAATTAAGTTTTTTGAAAATGAGATTTCTATTTGTAAAACTCATTTGATTAATTCCTAATAATAATTAGAAATACTGGTAATAATTTCTAATAATAAAAATATATTTAAAATTAATACATAATTTCTGTTTTTATTTTCAAAGTAATATTTATATAAGTGTGTAAAAATTTTTGAATTTCCTAGCAGTTTAATGAAGGCAAACAACAATCATTGATTTTATTTATCCAAACAAACAATACACTCATATACTACATCAGTAATGAAATTTTAAATATTATCATAAATTACAGCTTTTCTACATTAAAGCAAATAATATGAAAATTCATTTTAATAATTGTGGAGCAGCTGTGTTTGATCAGAAAATGGTTAATGAGTCTCAGGAGAGATAAAATGGAATTAGTATTTCATTTACTACAAAAGATATATTTATGAGTTAATAAGATTAGTACTAGTTTTTTGTTCATAATTCTCTGTCTTAAAATAACAAATACCGAAGTTTGATTAAATCCATTTAAAGGTATGTAAATTATTAAGAAAAAAGCATACATACATATACAAGATTTAAAAAAATAACAACTTAATGTTAAATTGTTTCTAGCTATAATAGTCTCAATATTATTTAATTTGAATTTTTAAATTACAAAACTTGATTTCTAATATTTTTTTTTTAGTTATTAAAAAAACCATTTTAGTAGAGCCATTTAAAATATTTACTTATCAAAATGGAAATATTTGAAGAAATTAATAAATTTGTTATTACTGCAGTTAGAAATAGATGCAATGTAATTCCAGTATGCACATAATTTATGTAAATTTTAGCATCTTTGTAAATCTTCTCAGATGGTTTGTCAACTCAGTTAATATGAATCATTTTCTGCAATGAAAAAGTGGAAATTATAATAGTGGTGTGATAATGATAATTCTGAATAAGTTGAAATTTGCAACATTTAATAAACTGAAGGTACAAAAAGAAAATTGTTTAAATAACCAAGGAAAATTTTGAAAATTAAAATATTCAAAATAGATACAGCTTCTAAATTAGATGTCAGTTTTATTGAAAAATTTCAAACATTTTATATTTTGTTAGTAAATTTTTTTCCCCTCTTACATCTTGTACAAAGAAACCATTAGAAGTTGAAAATTCATTTTCATATTTTAAAGATTATTTCTATTCTTTTCTTTAAAACTGAAATATTAATAAAATGTACAATTTATTAAGTTATATAATTCTTAAATCTTTTCACCATATACATAATAGATTTGTTTTTGTATATAGTAATTTAATTTATTAATTGAATATTTAAAATGTTTAAATAATAAAAACACAATAAATTCACTTAAAAAGGCATAAAAAGTCTCATTGAAACTTTGCAGTGTAAATTAATTAAAAAATTAACCAAAGATTTTAATTCTTTATAATCAACAATTTGAAATAATTTAATTACTCCAATTAAAATTTTACACTGAATATTTGTTTTTTAATTACTTTTAGTTATATCATAATAAAAATTTTATCATCAATAACTACTATTAAAATATAAATAATTACAATTTTTATTAAGTTAATATGTTTGCATTATTATTAATGATATCATAAAATTCAAATCTATTTTAGTGTTGTTATAGGTGATTTGCAAGTGAATTCTATCAGGTAAATGCTATAGATTAATTTAAAATAATTTATTTTATATCATATTATTTGAGTTTTTATATATTAGAGTTAATTCTAGATATGTGATTCATATCTAAAATAAATGAAATTATGGCTGTTTTACTTATAACTTACCTTATTCTGAAATAATGGAAAGAAGAGAGATGCTAAAAAGATCAATATTTCAGAATACTTACATATACAGGTAATTTTAAGTGTAAAAAATGCTTCAAATATAATTAAAATCATTTTAGTTATATTATTGTTGGATTTCTCCTTTATACAAAAGTATATTGCCATTATATATGCTGTAGAAGCATTGTTCACCAGGATTTGATCAACTGGAGATACAATCAATCAAGATTAATCAGTTGAGGTTGTTTAAAAAATTTTAGATTACATACAAATGAATGTTAAACAATTTAATTTAAACTTGTAAATTTAATTACTCTATTATGTAGGTTTTCTTTTCTAGTCACAGTAATTACAATGTTGTGTAGTCAAATAATAAAAATACAGTATTTTAAATGAAAATTCTATTATCCAATTTTTGANTTAAGTTAATATGTTTGCATTATTATTAATGATATCATAAAATTCAAATCTATTTTAGTGTTGTTATAGGTGATTTGCAAGTGAATTCTATCAGGTAAATGCTATAGATTAATTTAAAATAATTTATTTTATATCATATTATTTGAGTTTTTATATATTAGAGTTAATTCTAGATATGTGATTCATATCTAAAATAAATGAAATTATGGCTGTTTTACTTATAACTTACCTTATTCTGAAATAATGGAAAGAAGAGAGATGCTAAAAAGATCAATATTTCAGAATACTTACATATACAGGTAATTTTAAGTGTAAAAAATGCTTCAAATATAATTAAAATCATTTTAGTTATATTATTGTTGGATTTCTCCTTTATACAAAAGTATATTGCCATTATATATGCTGTAGAAGCATTGTTCACCAGGATTTGATCAACTGGAGATACAATCAATCAAGATTAATCAGTTGAGGTTGTTTAAAAAATTTTAGATTACATACAAATGAATGTTAAACAATTTAATTTAAACTTGTAAATTTAATTACTCTATTATGTAGGTTTTCTTTTCTAGTCACAGTAATTACAATGTTGTGTAGTCAAATAATAAAAATACAGTATTTTAAATGAAAATTCTATTATCCAATTTTTGATTATCTGGGTGCATTCTTCCTCCTCCTCATTATCTCAGATAATAGTTTCTAATGTATAGATGTTTTTTAACCATATTTAACAGTGATTAGATATATGTTTGTAAAAATAATAGTAAGCTTTGTTATTTTCTAAAGAGATGATATCAAAATAAAAAATCAGAACAATAAATTTTGATTGTGTGTATATTAGCTATATATTATTTATTTATATTTTAAATTAAAATAGTAAGTATGATGATTACTAAAGTTATTTTTATACTTGTTTTTTGGTTGAAATTTTGAGCCAAACAATTACAGAAAATTTAGTAAAAAATTATTATTAATTTCAACAGACTATAAATCCAAGTATCCAAGTAAATCCAAGATCTGATGATAAAAATATTTGGCAAAACAGCAATATTATTTATTCTTGAAATATAATTAATTTTTTCTTAATTATTGTTATTCCTTTCTTTATTTAAAGTCTTGCTTTCATTTGGAAACTGAAAGTTGAATCTTGTTTTTAGTTGGCTATTAAGACAAATCAATTTTTTATATCTACTGAATAAAACAGATTTCAGTTAAATAATTAATTCAACCTGACACTGTGATGATATATATTCACAAATGGTTAGAAATAATTATTATAAGCTCTAAGTACTTGAAGCTCTTTGTAAAGGATATTATTATAGTTTGATAAGATTTCTATTAATTTTCTCTGCATACAATATATATGTATGCTGGTAATATAATAGTAAAGAAAATTATTTGATATGTGTACTTGAAAGGAACTTATATTATCAGAAATTGGCATAAATCACAAATAATAGATTTAGAGTGGAACAACTAAATATATTGATCCTCAACAGAACTTTTTACGAAAAAAATATTCAAACATTTTAATTATGGTGATCAAGCTAATATTATCTCTCAGTTTTGACTTAAAAATTAAAATGAACATAAATATAATCAATTCTTGGTTGAACTTTCAGATACAACTAATTAGCCTTTTGTACAGATTCTTAATGAATGAATTACTTATAAACTGAAGTATCTGGGTAGCTAGTAATTTCCAATGTACTGTATACATATACCTGTATACCATTTAAGATGAGCCAAATATAGATTATTTATTTTGTATTCAGATATACAGTGTATGTACTTCAAAAAAATTGTCAAAAGAGATACAGGTAATGCATATAATAAGGAGTTAACCTTGGATTTATTTGACAAAAAAATAGTCCAAAAAAAGAAGAGACAGTTTTACCATTTGTAATTTGTCAGTAAGTATTATGGTACATATATAATAATATTTTTTTACTAAATAATTTATTAGTTTCTTTATATTTAAGATTTAAGTTACACCAATATAACTGTTTCACTATGATCTAAAAAATTGATCATAAGAATACTTAAAAATAAAATTCTGTTGAAGTTCAAGTTATATCTAAGCTGGTGGTTATAAAAATGTAGTATTTTTGTTCTTCAGAAGCCTTAGAAAAAGCATACTTTGTAATGTTTGCATTACCAGGTCAAAAGGTATATTAGTAAATATAAAATCGATTTCTTGTAATTCTTTAATCTTGTTAAATCATGTTAAGCCTATCACCAATTGTACTCTTACTTACTTGACAATTATGATGTGATAATTTATACATTACTCTGTCACAATTTTATATTTCCACAAATTAAATATCTGTTAGACTTCTTTTTTCTGATACTTAATGTGTTGATATTATCTTGAAAATGAATTTTTATTCTTTATTTTTATCCTGATGTAATCAGTGAAAATTCAACATTTTTCCTGAATTAAAGTAACAGTCTGCTACTTTATAAAATTTTTTATTCATTTATTATTTTAAAATATCATCTGATAACATAATTTGGACAATTTTGTCTTTCTTTTTCACTCATACACACCAATAGAAGAAATTAGTGTCATGATCTCCATTATTTTAATATTTTTATTTTTTGGAAGGAACCTCCTCATCTAAACATTTTTTGTGTTTTCTTAATGTATATTAAATGAAATTTTGGGAAGTTGATAGTAACAGTTCCAGGTCTTTCAGAAGTTCAGAAAAATTCATTTTAAGGTCCCACTATATTAAAGAAGGCCTTAATAATATAATTTTGCAAAAATGAAGGTGTTTTTGAGGTTTAAATGTTCTGTGTGTTGTCTGCAGTTCAATATGTTGAAGTAGGAAGAGTTTGAGGAAGGGAATCATGTAAAATTGATAAGTTTTAAGTTAAAAACTTTAAATATTTTAAGTTTTTATTTAAAAATTTTAACGTAGATAACTTCTAAATTACGATGTCGACTTTTTTTTTTATTATTGTAAACGTCTTAATAATATGATAGCACATGTTTGTTATATCTAGCAACTTTCTAGTTCTTAATGGTGTTTCAAACTTCAGATCATAAATGGCAAGTTCCTTTTACTTCTTGTCTCCAAGTGTACTGTACTGTACAAGAAAAATTTTCAAAATCTCTCCTTTAATTTCATCACTTTCGGATCGTTGGCGCGAGACAGGAAACAAGACGATAAAAATGGGTTATATTTAATAACTTAACAACCAAATTGAAGTTGCGAACGGGGGTACCAAAGAAAATAATCGTGATTGATGACAGGAGGTAAGAGAAGCGAAGTAGATATTTGTTAAAATTTACTCTTTTTGACAGAATATTTTTAATATATTAATAATATTAATCCCGATCGGTGGTTGGGATAGAAGCGAAGTCGAAGTGACACCACCACGCCAGCATTAATCATGTTATGCTATTAGCTGCGAGTCATCACTCTTAATTACACTTTAATGAGCCGCTTCGAATCGCCTTGGCGTTCGATAGAAAGACCTTCGACTTCTGTTTCTGTTGTAAAAACTCCCAGGAAACTCGTCTGAAACAGATTGCTTTCGACGTCTGAACGTTTCTGCCTCAAAGATTTGGGATTTAGACGTCTGCTCGGATGATAACGACAGTTGTAAAATCTGATAGAAAGGAGTTTCTGTACTCGTTACGTCCTCTATCTATCTCTCTCTTTATTGTTATATTGTTCATGTATCACGTTGGCTAACTGATACAGTTGAATAGTTTTCGCTTTAAGTTAACTATCCGCCTTATATTCTGCCAGTTTTACGAACGGAAATTGTCGACAGACGTCCGGGACGTTCTCAATAAAACGATATGGATTTGACTAATCATAAAAGCATTTAACTCGATTTAATTATGCCATTTATGCGTTTAATCTAATTTACGAATAAGTCACATCAGGATTTGATCGCATACAGTTTGTTTACAGGTTTAGGAGCCTAATTAAGATGAGTTTCCGATTGCACGAATACGGTTTAAATTCAGTTGGGGTTAATTCACTTTGAGAATTTCCAGATATCAAAATCCTCTTAGCTCTCCATTCTTCAGTATCCGGTAAGATTTCTTAATACCAAAAGCCATTTTCGAACTGCATTATGTTTCCTGGAGCGTTAAATGAGACGTTTTTCATTCCTCCATTCTGCGATCTTAACTCGTAATGAATGTCAGAACCGATTAGTTAAGCGAAAAAAAGACAAATATTTATGTCATCGCTTGGTTCCGAGTTATATAAACCAGTTGAACTGTTGGAGGAAATCTAGATGGATGGAGATGAAGATAAGATACGCGTGTCGAACACAACTTGTACGTGCCATCTAAGCGATTAGAAGGTTGCTCGACTCTAGAAAGACAGACTCATAAATTAAACGAGCACTTTTGAAATTAATGAATTAGTACGTACGTAATCTTTCTATGAATATCCAGCTTTGGAATAGAACATAATTAATTTTAAAAAAAATTTAAAGTAGATACGCCAGCGAAGTAAAGTAAAAATAAAGTATGGAAATATACTCATTACCTCACTGTCAGGATAAATCGAAAAATTGGCTTATAAATTTAAAAGTTAATGGAGGAGAAAGAGACAAAAGATATAGTCGGAACGATTTGAAAGCTGTATTCTCAGAGGATGTGAAGTTTTTCTCCCCTCCACATCTTATTAATTTAGCCAATAAAATTCCTATCTAATTTATTTTTTTCTGTGCCGGCCGTAAATTATGAGTGACGTTAAAAAAAGGCTGGTGAAACCCGGTAAACAAGCGTTAATTTTATCTTCAAGTCGAGGAATTTTTGCTTTGTTCTTGGATTTTTGAGCTCTGTATGGAGACAACTTTAAAGTAATAAGTTATAAACACGCTTTTAAGATTATTAACTGCGGCATAATTATAATCATAATTCTCTAATGGAAATATAAGCCGATGTTAAATGAGAGTTGAAGTTAAGGTCCAACGTAGTTACAGTAAATAATATTAATGCATTAATAGTAGCTTTACTCCATTTATCTCGTTCAAAATGGGATATTAAACTGATTTGTTTGGATTTAATATAATAAATAACGCGTTTTGGCTCGTTTAGATCTTAGCAAATGTTAGTTTTCCAGATCTTTCAGTACAGATGCTGCTTAGAGAGAATTAATGGCAGTAACGATTTTATAATTTCGTATAATTACCGACTCGATAACATAATAAGCAATTCTAGAGGAATAATTTTAAAACGTGGAAATTCGTTTTGTAGAAAAGAGACTTTCTACTTCTGTTTGGGAGTGGACTAATTCAAATTTTGGGAATGTTTAATTTTGCGCTACGCTAGAATTAAGATATTTTTCATATAAGAGGGATAAATTTAACTTTAACTCTCCCTTTAATGGGATTTACGAATTATAAACGTTTAGAAGAACTGTTTCTGGTTCAGTGCTTAAAAGAGTTATTATATATTTCATATAAAATGGACGAAAAGGTTTTATTGCCACTTTCAAGGTCGATTTTATGGCTTCCGTAAATTGATTCAGGTTGGAATTTATTGTTTGAAGCTGACGGGAACTATCATTGTGAAAATTGTATATAGGAATGATATTTACGAAGGGAATTTTAAGTATATTTTGATAAACGAAATTTCTGTATCCGTAATTTAATATAGTTAGTTCTACAGTGGGATTTTCGAGGGATTTTTGTCTGGATCGTTTCCTGTCGATGCAGATAGCAATCCAGTGCTATCCACACATTGCTAAAGGCCAATCGATGACGTTCCTATTTTTCCGCGTGTCCGAAATTGTTTATTTTTCGGAGAAGAGAATCATCTGCTTCCTTTTTTTTCTGAAGGGATCCTAATCAATCTAGAAAACAATAGACAAAACGAAAATATTGTGTTTCTTTTGCGGAATTTTTTCCTACAGTTAATCGAAAAAATGTTACAGAATAGCAAATAACATTTATTCTCTTACGCGAAAAATTTCATACCTTAATTGATAACTGATAAATACGATTTTTGTTTGAGATTTTACCGCAAAAAGCTCTCATCCGATCGAGTTTTTCCCCCACTCAATATCGATTTCGGATAGTTTTATCTAACTAGCTACCTGCTTAAGTTTCGTATAAACGAATGCAACTGCCCGGATAATGAGAAATATTGATGAAATTAGTGAATATTTCACGTTAACTGTAATGCATAAACTTGGGATTGCGGATGGGTAAATGTCCATTGATTGGATTATCACCTTCTGGAGGTTACCTCTCCGATCGATCATTTAACCGACTTCGTTCAATTTTATCCCGTATTTTTGTTACTATAATAGCACTCTTATGTAGGATAAGTTCACTAAAGTACCGTTTCGATTGATTTTTTTTTATTTACTTATGAAAAATACAAGAGAAATCTCTCGAGGAATAGCGCTCCATATACTCATCCAAAACGTTGTGGTATGGTCGGCAGACCGTGTCCTGTAACGTCCAAGATTGTGTTGCATCCAAACCCCTTATACGGATTTTGTTAGACAGAATGATGGATGCGATCCTGTCACCTTTCCAGACACTAACTGCATCGTTGTCTTGTCTGCATTGTAGAGACATTCGACCATTTCGATGGCTTCCATCATAGACGAGTGTCCATTTCTCTAGCATTTTTTTTTTTTCTTTTTTTACCCCCTCTCCTTCTCCACGTAGCATTAAGTTTCCTGGCTTCTCTTCTCGTTTTAACAAAACTCTCCAGAGTTTTCAACTTAGGAATTGCCGGCCGTGTTTAAGAGGTCGTTCTGCAATTTTCTTAGTATCGGCTACTCCTCGTCTCTAAGTGCTTTTACTGTTAACAGTACACGGGCGCTCGATGCTTTAACACCTTGTTAACTGTTACACGGGCGCTCGATGTTTTCTATCGATCAGAATGGCACGGTGACTTACAGATTTTTAACTTGTAAAAGTGAAAATTTTGTTCTTTTTTATACGAGTAAATAGGGTAGCGTTGCAGAATATAGAATATTCTTTTTGTATCGAATAAAGTTTATTAAAGCGAAAGAGAATACTAAAACGATGGCGCCATTTCGCATAAAAAGAGGGCCTTTTTTTGTGTAACTTGTTGATAATTTTTTAACTTAGACGCCATTTTATATTTGGATAACAATATCGTTGATAAACCAACGATATTGTTATTTTTAGGTAACGATAGCGACGTTGCGTGATTCCTCCTTTCAACACTTCAGTTTATATAATGTATTTCTTGCGGTTGGGCTCTACTTTTGTATGGCTAGAAAGATTTCTATTGATACATAAAAATTCCCCTAAAATAGATGAAAATCCCATTTTTAGGGTGAAGCGACTCAAAGTTTTTGTTTTCTCTTGTTCACCTCGTTAAACAATTGCGAAAAATCAATCGAAATTCAAGAAATGTTCCTCGATAAAAGTTTTAAATTTGGAGCACGACTGCGCAGAAACGAAGCCAAATCAGAGAAAAGCGATGTTGTAAATCTAATAATAACAAAAACAATTTATTTTTATACTAAATATTAACCGATTTCCCACAGATATTCATCTACTTACATAAATTTTACACAATGTTAGTTTTATTTTATTTTATTTTTTTCGTTTCTCGCTCGCAATTCTTGAAACACGTTTGCGTGTCGAGCGGTCATAAAACCGAATGTTCGCTGTAACAAATGCAAATGATTCACTTTGTACAGCAAACCCCACCATATAAAATGTGTTTACTGCAATGTAACGTATTGCTCTCTGAAGGGCTAGCCAACTGTATCAATATCTTGACTTTAATCGAGTTATATTGCTGAAAATTGTTGTAGGAGTTCGCTTCTTGTATGAAGAAGAATATATGTGACAACAGTTCGATATCTAGAATGGACGAGACACTATTATGCTGTATAGGTCTATCGGTATCGATCAGACTCGTAAACCTTATTACCTATCGCTTCAACTTCCTTCACTAATAAAAACACGAAGCGAAATCTCACTAACACATTCTAGAAATCCGATTAAATATCCAAACTAGTAAATTATCTAGAAGTGCGGAGACAATAGTGCACTTTGGCAAGACAGTAAATTTTTATTATTCTTTACTAACGTTCTAGATCAAAAGCATCTTCATCAGTAAATTGAAGGAAGGAGATTATTCTTCTAACGATTTCTTCCCTTTTTTTTTTCTTCTTTTTAAAAGGGTTGTCGTGAAGTTTTAGTTGTTGAAAAGAATTGTTACTCTAGTTAATGAAAAGTTTAAATTAATTTAATTAGTAAATTGTAATTTTTTTTTAAGCTGGAAACATAGTTTGGCCACTTTCGTGTGGTTGCGGATTAAGGGCTTCAGTGATGAATCGAATTTGTTCGTGTGTGTTCGTTTATGAATTTATATGTAAAGATTAAGTGGGTGTGTTTGAAAATGTAGTAAAATATTGCTATGTATAACAGGGCTATTTTTTAATTTTAAATGTATGTAAATTTTCGAGATTAAGTTAGAAGTTTGAGGCAACTTTTAGCGAGGTATATCGAGGAAGTGAAAAATGATGGATTAATGTAAGCTAAATTTTTAAATATCTTGTGACAACATAAGAAATTTTGATGGTAAAATAAATAAAACTTAGGAACGAGTTGAAATTTTATAAATAAAGTAAGAAATTCGAGTAGATTTTGAGGCAACTGTTGGAATTTTAGCATTGAAATTGAATTGTTGTAGAACGGGCATTGAATTAGAAATTTGAGATAATTTTTTGACAGATGAAGATCGTTAAATAAAATTTTGAGAAGTTAAAAATTTGAATTAGAACCCGCTGCTTTTTTAAACCAAAAAAAGTTTTTGAACGGTCAAACCTTGACATAATGCCTTCCTCATAAAATGTCATCCTTTTGTGAACGGATCTCTAAATGTTAAATAGAAAACCCAGTATCTATCAATTACCAAATATTTTCTGTGATTTCTTCACATGTCTAACACTAAATAGGGGCCAGTTTTCCGTAGAAAGTTTTTCCGGGAGGCACTTCTCCTTGGCAGATGTGTTCTGTTGCCTTTTCCCACGAATCCAATTATTAAATGTATAATCTCATGTTGAAAAGTAGCTTATTTCATGTAGAGATACTTCAGTTTAGCGCAATACAAGTTTAGTGCTAATTTGAGGCGGACAAATGGTATCGCTAAATCGAAGTTTGACTGTGTAGACTATACCACTTGATTGTATGGCTCTTACAAGGTGAGAGTTCCAGTTTAATTCCTTATTTGCAGCATCATTTCCCATTCTTATTAACTATATTACGGGTCAGGACCACTCGTAATGGATAAAATACGTGGCTATATAGCCTACTGTGTGCTACTCCTTCGCTTTAATCAGTTAATCAATTACTTTGTTATAATGTTCTAAGTTCTAAATATAGAAACGATAATAGTTCAAGTTCATTTTTACAACTTAAAATCGAAAAATAATGCAATCCCGATATTACGCAAATATGAATTAAGGGATGGAAATGAAGACCAACTAAATGTTTTAAGGGGAAATTTACATTACAATAATAATTTTATTGATTAATAGAAATTACAGATAATTACACAATCTGAGTCTAATTTTTGTGAAATTAAAATGTTATTTCTATTATCTAAAATTAGGTTTAAATAGGCTAATTAATACAAATTATCAACAATTAAGCCAAGTTCTTTCAATAAAATAGGCGAATAATGACAATAATTTCCGCGAAAAATAAATTTCAAGAAATTTTTAAAATCAAACCAAACAGTTTTCTGATACACAAACCTAAAAATTTTTTAAAAATTAATTAATTAGAAAGGGAGCTATAAACAGGTATTTTTGCCACAGAACTTAATTATAATGAAATATTTGCTTACAAGTAGAATTTTATTCGAGGAAAGTACCTATTCTCGAGGGGGAAGAAGTTTATTATTTTATTCTTAAAATTTTTAATTAAAAAATATTTTTAAAGTCGATTTACGTGCTTTACTATTGAAAATTCGAGGGTAGAGAAGCTCTTTAAGTAACAGCAACGAGCCGAAAAATTACGAAACGATTCGTAGGCGAAGAAGAATGTGTGGCTCCTCTACTTTTAGGAAAAATATGCTCGATGAATAATACAGCGACGTATATACCACATATTAAGAATTCGGCCCCCCTCAAAAAGTGAAATTCCATCTCTTCATACGCTCCTCCACATGCACAGAGATACGTGCGTACACCTTATATTTATTTCGAGTAAATTAAAAAATAGTTACCGAAGTTTTCCTATTTTGAATGTAAAAGAGAGAAAAAGAGGAATTTCGATATTAAGTTTCTCACTTTCTCCCTCTTTTACTCACTCTCTCCCCTTGATTAAAACGTTTCTACTGTCTCAAGCTAGATTAAAACTGTCACAGTTTACAGTTCCTTAATTGCGAAACTGCTCCAAAGGGGGGTCATTTGCGGATTACTTACAAATCTTTCCACGGAATTATACGATTTTTGAAGAGGTGGCAGTTAAAGATTTCTATCATTTACCATCAAAACGATTGTTTCTCCATTAACGACAAAGGACTTTTAAGAGATTCGATAAGGCGAGAGAGCGGAAAAATATGGCTACGACGTGATTCGATATACAAAACTGTCGAAAGTAGTCATCGAAAGATGCAGCTACTTTTAACTATTTTCGATATTTATGCGTTCCAGATGGTTGCTAGCTGGTCGTTAGCTAACTGTGGACTTGATTTATTGATGTTTAGATTGGGTACGAGAAGCGGGAATCTCTCCGAATATTTATTACGTAAAATCGATGGAATTTCTAGAAAACTAACTCTCTTCGAAAGTTTTTTTCTCTCCTCTTGCCATCTCTGAGATGTGAAAATTCAATTTTTAAACCGCCGGCTCCTACAGGAGGACCTGTTTCTGACGGCCATACAATAACATTTTTCATTAGAATCACGGCACGTTTCTTAATATACGTGTTTGAGAGAAATCGCAATGATGTCGTTTAAAGAAAAAAAAAAATAGGAAAGAAAACTCCTGGTGAAATCCCGAGAACAGATATTGGATAAGTTACACATCTCGAAAGAATCATATTTCTGTAATCTTGTTGAACCATGTCTTGTATGACGGATGGCATTGGAAAAATCAAGAAAACTATTTATTTCGCGTCCTGAAAGTCATCAAATTCCGTTGCATGTAATATTTAAATCATTTCTGCAGCGAAATTATGATACGGAGCATTATTTTATCCTATTTTCTGCAGTGTTTCGAAGGAGGAATGTTCGAATGGTTTACATCTGCCATACTTTAACTCCTTAATTTTCCGATTTTTTTTTAATATAAAGCAACAGATAAAAAACAAAATATGTTCACGCGAATCGTTTAGTAGGAAATTGAAAATTTTGAAAACCATTACATCGCAAAAATTGTTGTTTTTCAACGTAAATTTCGGGTGAAGAACGGATATAATGTGTGCTAGTAATTGCTCGAATGCTCCAACAGCTTATTACGAAACTATACAAGAGACGTTTATACAATAGTTTTAATCTCTTTAAATCAATAAAAAATCATTCCCGAACATCTTTTTAAATATATATTTATATTTTTTTCCATTCTTCTAATTGGAGTTTTTAGTAATGGAATTTTTCTCGTCCAATCGAAGACAAAAATAGAGAGAAATTCCTGATGAGATTGCTTATTCTTCTATTTTTAATATTGCAGAAAAGACGTAGAAAATAATAAATAGATCGATAGATATTTTTCTTATAGTTCGTTTTTTATTGATCAGAATAAGGTTAAAAATTTTTCTAAGAAGATTAAAAACCAGAAACAAGTTTTAATAATGGTTTAACCGCATTAGAAAGATTTTAATTCACTTAGATTATTTATAAATAATATCTCCGTCCTAACTTGGTTAGAAAGTCATTTATCATTCTTTACCACTGCAGAATATTATTACATATAAACCAAGTTTTGATTTTTTTAGAAAGTAATTATTTAAAAAAAAACAACTTCTACGCCACTAGATTAATATAAATTCCTCCTGGAGATGATCTTCAGTTTGTTGTGTTAAAGTTCTTAATTCATGCCTGCGTATGTCTGTCTGCTGTGCATACTTTTATACCGTTCTATGTGTAACGCGAATTGATTGCGCTGAAAAATGTTCGACTAGCGTAACATCGCGATGCGCATCACGTACGTGATACCCCGTATTAAATCTTAATCCCCACTCTCCCGAGTACTTAAATGTTTGAAAGGATGTAGCAAATCGTAGATTACATCGATACCTGCATAAGTCGAAGTGAACGGGGATAAAATGACTCGAATTTTAACGTAGTCGGATCGTTAGAGAACTTTCAAATCGCACGCCAACTCGGAATTCGTGTGTAGGAAACTCGTCACGTGCGAGAGAATGTCATATTCTATTCGGGAACTTTTTTCTTCGTTACTTATTTACCCTACACTAACATTTTGACCTAGTTTGGAGTCGTAAATTTTCTTCTCGGATCGATTTAAACAAAGTAAAATGTATGTTTCTTCGACTCCATTCTGACTGAAAAGTGACTCGACTGAGGCGTAAAAGTATATTCATAAATTTATATACGTTACGAAATTACTTTTATACTGCTTTTAAAATGATTCCGTGATTGTTTACGGTAGCATCTTTGATTAAACTTTGGAAAGGACATGTAAATAAATTTTCTCTGTTGGATTATCCGATCGAAACGACGTAATTTTGTAGCATTAATGTATGATTGCAAAGTTACTGTTGTTGTATAACAAATAAGGGGATTAAGGTACCTTTTACTTCACTCGCGTCCTATTGTTAGCGTTTTGTAATTTGATTGAAATATTCTTTGTCGTTGCCATCATTATAGTGTGTCTGAAAAATCTGTGGAAACTTGCTCTAGAATCTATTATAATTTACATCCAAATATTTTGGGGGACCATCTTGTTTCATATTTCATTTAACTGTATGCATGATGTTACATTAAAGTTCTTAATTTGTGTCCGTCTGCATAAGTCAAAAAAACGGAGATAAATCCAAACTCCAATACTTCAAACCAAAGACCATCTCCAGAAGAATTGAAAATATTTTGAATTTTCGCCATTACCATGATTCTAGCCTGTTTGCCTGTCTAGTTTCAATATTGTTTCAGAACTGTGTAGAATGTTTTTCTTTAGAATCTATTAGATTCGTGTTTCAAAAATGCATGCCATCTTGTTTTATATTTACTTTAACTGTATATATGATACTGTAATGAATACATGAATTTTGTGTCTCGTACATAACTAAATCTCTAATATTTCTATTTTTTACTTGCTTCTAACGAATTTTATCAAATTTTCGGATAAATTTGATATTTTGTTTAGATTTAGTTTGAACGAAGGTGCAAAACTTTAGTTATATTGACGGCCATTTTGTTAATATCTAATATGATATAAACTTGTTTATTATCTGAACTGAAGAAAATTTATTAATATTACTTTGTGCAATGTTTTCCTGTGTTTTCATTACAGGAAATTACTTTCCTATCTTTGGATTCACAACAGATTTATACATTGTAATTACCTAAAGAGTACAGTTTAGTTTGTTAGATACTAACCAGCATATTCCATGAAGTTTTGTTTAGTGATGCACAAAAGTTAGATTACGCTTTAACGTTTTACAATTTCTTTATTCGTAAAGTTTTGATCAGAAAGGTCCGCGAATAAAGTAATTTTCTGCACGTTACACTGATTTTTGGCAACGCCACTTCAGAAAGTAAAGCAGATAGAGCACGCTTTGTGACATTTTTTGTGATAGAGCACGCTGACACATTTACCGAATAGTTTTACCAATTAAATTCGATAACCTTTGTTCATATTTAATGTTTACTCCAATTAGCCTTTTTTCTATCGTATGTAGCATGCTACAGTTTTTATTTTCATTATTTTTTGTGGATAACTGTAATGCCGCATTGAATAGACATACTCGTATACAAAAGGTTCTGTGACGAACAGATAGTTGCAGCACAGATAAATATGTTTTTGTGTTCAGAATTGGTTAAAATTGGTAGTTTCTTGGAAAAAAATTAAAGCTAATGTCAACCGTATCGCCATTATGGTTTATATTTTTTAAAGGATGGATCACCAATCCAACATGGATGGCCGAAACAATTAAGGCCCACCAGCGGTGAGTGAACACTACTGAACACTGGTACATGAAATCCTCGTTAGTTCGAAATTCAAGGAGGAAATAATCGCGACTTCGAGTTATCGAGTTTTGAATTATTTGGGATTTACATATATCTGTACAATACGCTAAATGCCACGTAAGTGATTTAATTTATTAAGCAAACGTAATATGGATACGTATATTCATTATACAGAACGCTATTTTCGTTATTAATAATAATATAAATATGAAGGTAAACAGCACGTGTCCGATAAGAACCGCACATGTTGCCAAATAGGTTTTATAAAAAGTAAAGCAGAATTTTTTCTAAATGTAGCCTAAATCATTTTTAAAGTGGCCCAAAAAGTAGTAAGTCTCCGAAATGTAATAGCCTAGAGCCTACAAATATCTTAATCCGCTATTTGCAGCACAATCTCGTCTCAAGTAGCAGATTGAGATATTTTATCCCAACCCGAAAACCAGCCATATTTTATGATACAAAAGAGAAAAAGGTTAGTCCATGGTTAAGGTGATACCCGAAAATGTGTTACTGTTAAAGCAAAGTCATATTGACCAGATTAGAGTTGCTTTTTGTCTGTTGTTCTCTTACAGTATAGAGGCACTTCGATCTAAACAAACAAGTTAACTCATGTGTCAGGACAGAATTTTTACTTCGAATTTCGAAGTAACCTTATTTCGAAGTAACCGAATTCATTTTCATGTAAATCTTTATATCCCCGGCCGAGACAAAAGTACTGTACAATTAACGAGGATTTCCTCTAGTGGGTTTTCGCCTCACCAACGAGCTAGCCGCTTGGAGTTTTCCAATATCTAATATCTAAATAGGGATCAGTTTTCCTCAGTCCTCTAGAAGCTACCTCTTCTTGGTTGATTCCTCATGTGTTGTGTTGCCTTATCCCAAAAATGGAATCCTAGGCAGTTAGGACATCATATTTTTCTGGAAGATCTGAGATCGAATTCAGGCAGTCAAAAAACCCCAGAACAAGCGATGGATATGGGAAAAATGCTTACTGCTCGCAGGGCACAGAGTTAAAAAAAATCTATATTACGAGCATTGCTGTTAGAGTATTAAATCTTAAAGACGTAGACGCATTTTTGAGTTTTAAACAGTATTACGAATGAAGTTAAGAACGTAATTGTATGGAAATTAAAACACGAAGGATGATTTTGGAATGACGCTATTATGGTGAGAGTTCTGGGTTCAAATTCCATATGGATCGAACCCGAAACTTTCTGCATCTTGAGTTTTAAAAGGTTATTAAGCAATAACGCCTACTATTAAATTTTTCTTCATCTGTACTGTGGTCCCTAAGTCAAAACAAAAAAAAAAAAAAACATTAAGACGGTTTTGCAAAAATTATTGTCGATTAGAATTTAAAAAATAAACAGTGATAGGTCGCGAAAAGAAGGCATCTAAGCCACGACTTACGTTAGCTTATAGATAAATCTGCACGCGCGACATTGGCTGGTTCACTTTAAGCACCAAATAATCCATTGTTAGCTGATGTCTCGCCTTACAAAAATTAATCATTAAGTTTTCAGAATAGTCTGTTGTTGGCCGAAGATCTGCAAAGAAAAATTTTAAGAATATTACCATTTCTGTAAATATTCCTTTTTACTAATTATTCCAACAATGATAAATTATTTAAACGCGGATCGAAGAAAAAAAATCACCGAACATTAAAAAAAAAATTAACAGAACTTAACACTGCCTTCGACAAGCGTATGAGATATTTTGTACACGTTTATAAACGGTCGAACAATTCTAAATAGCCTTTCTTCGGTATAGAAATTGTATTGTTGGCAATAGTCAAGGTACCATTTTGGAAATATCTTTCTTCTTTCGATACTTATTTGTTAGATTCCTCTAGAACGGTCACTTTTTTTTTGTTGGGTGGTATTATGCTTTTGATCGTTATACAAAATACATTGAAACGAGTCGTGTGGCCTATTTAGATGTCAAAGATATGAAAACAAGCAGGAAAGAAGAAGAAAATCTGTTTTTATATCACTGTTTCCTTGTGGGCGTTGAAGATCATCGATACGAGTGGGTGTTTGTTTGTAGTTACATTTATTATGTGCGACTTTTTTTTTGATGGTAAAAATATTTGAAGAGAGAACTCGTTTTTTGCGCATTTTACTTGAATAATTAATTAAATGAATTATTTTTTTCCAACTGTTTAGAAGAATAATCAATTTAAGACCGTTAAAGAATCGATAGATAAGTAAACGAAGGTTAGGTTAAAGCAAAATATTTGCGTTGGGTGTGAGGATATTGCGTGACTGAATAAACACGTCGTGCCAATTAAAATGTTTTAAAACTTTCCATTTATTAAAATATACGTTTCGTTTATAGATATTTGTGTTTATATTATATATTGACCACCCGGTGTAGTGAACAATTTTGTCTGTTTTTACTACTCTCTGTATAGCGAACTCTCGATGTAGTGGTGGGTTTATTATTGGCGCAAGAGTCTTGATACATTGAACGTAGCATAGCTTCGAATTTCGCCAAAAATTAGTCAGTTGCTGAACTACGTGCAGTTGTTATTGATTTATAAATACCAGAAATTATTTGTTGTAACGTCACAATGCCGGACTGCAAGTTTTAATCATCATTTATTTTAAAAGAATCACTTGACTTTCTGTCTAGACCGGAAGTTCGTATATTCGTATATCGTAGACCGGAAGATCGCTGTTTCTGATTCCTAAGCTTTCCACATCTTTGTATTTTCGTGATGTCTTGCCCCTGTGCATCATACTTCTCCTGATAACAATCGAGTCATGCCGGTTACCTATCTAACACCGATTCTGAGAAAAATTTGAATTGAAATCACGTGATTTCCTATCCATACCGGAAGTTTGTATACAGATAATCGGGCCTTCGTCCCTTAAGTTTTCCATATCTAATCTCGATTTTCATCTATCTAACTCCGTTCTCGAGATTTTTGGGCTGCAGTTTGAAAACCGCAGCCTAAAAATAAAATTAAAAAAATATTTGTGCTTACGATAGGCCATATTGGCCACATCTTCTCTACACCGTTGAATATTTAAAATACAAACTTGGCCAAAGTCTGCTTAAAAATTGGCATTTCTCTGTCTTTTAATTTTCTTGTTTTAGAAATTGGAAATAAGTTTTTAATCTCATTAAGTTAAATATTTCGATATAGTTTTGTTAAGTGCCAGCTGTTCGTGTTCTCGTACTCATTTCTATTTTCTATTTTTCTTCCTCTCTCTCTAGCTTCTTTTTTTTTTCTAACCTTAATGTTGCGATAAATGCGCACTTCATATTACTCAGAAGTCGACATTATTCTTTCTCCTAACTTGTATAATTGATTAAATACACGCGTTATATGTATACAATTATTAAATCATGACAGTTTATAAGGATCATTTATCATTTCTGTACGGAAACGACTGTCATGAGGTGTATTTCCTCCCTCTTAAAGTAAACGAAAGTTCTTTATACTTTATTTTAATAAGAGTTATAAAGTGACACGAATTTAATGCTACGTATTTTAAGAATTAATCCGTTAAATTAAGTTACGTTTAAATTATCGAACGGGAGAAAGATTTTAATCGCATTTTTTAAAATTTTCTTTTTTTTTTTTAAATGGTGCGTTTTATTACATTTTTAAATTACAAATCAATAAAAATTTTGATTTAATTTTGTCATTTTGTTGCGTTTTAGGTGAAATGTATTCTAAAATTTAGTCTTGGTATATTTTTAATTTTATATAAGATGATTGGTATGTGTTGTTATTGATGGATGGATGGATGGATGATGATGCGATTTGGATAATGTGTTCGGTTGATGTTGCAGATGATTCGTTCAGATAGTGTTCAGATGATTATTAAAAAAAGATGAATATTTAGGACGATTATGATAGAAAAAGCAAAATTTAGTTAAGTAAATTGTCATAAAACAAGCCATTCCTTGCGATAAACACGAGATAAGAAACGTAAAGGTTAAAAGTAACATCGTTAAAATAATCCAAACAATCGTAACGACGATTATTTGGATTATCTTAACGACGGCCGGTTAATAAAAACAGAAATATATACGTTTTATGTTATTTGTTATTACTTCCTCCACTAATTAATGTTTAAGCAAATCAAGAATTATATTTCGAATCTTTTATTGTGTTGCTCTATGTGATATACTTACGCGTGTACGAATTCGGATGTTAAGCAGACTACAAATACAATGATTTTTAGGACGAAAAAATAGAAGAAACGAGCAATTACTTATTATGATGTCACAATGTCGGCCTGTCATTTTAAATCACATTTTAATGTAAAAAAAATCGCACGACTTCCGGTTGAGATCGAAGTTCTTATACAGTAATCGGGCCTCCGGCCTATAAGCTTTTTATATCTGGTTTCGATTTTCATCTATCTAACTCCGTTTTCGAGATTAAGGAAGAATGGACGGACAGACGAACGGCAGTGGGAAGCTACAGGGCTGCAATTTGAAAATTGTACCCTAATAATCTATCTTTATATTTTTACAGTCTGTTATAAGACTTAGTGTGTACAGTAATATATAATTGCTATATATAATGCTATAATATGTGCAGTACATATATATAATGATGCGTGCAGAGTATATATAATATGATACATTATAGGTATGTGTGTATATTTGTACTGTGAATATTATAATGTAATAATTAATGTGTATTCATAAATGCATATTACAGTATTTATTACACAAAATATTAAGTATATTAAACACTAATCATGTAAATATAGCTCATACATAAGTATATAGATCTATATAATATACAATGTTGTAAGGTATTACAGATCACGTAATATATTATATAAAGATGTAGGGCATATACAGTTGTTTTATATATGTATAATATATACTTAATAGAGTTGCGTGTCGTTTTATGCAATATAATGTAGTACGTATACTACATAGAATGACAAGTAAGTCTATTACGTATATTAAACAGGCACGTGTCTATCAACTGTACGTAGGTCAGTTTATTAAGACCTCATTACTTAATTTATAATACAAGTAACTCTGTTTATTTACAATTTGCCTTGTGATGTAACAAGAAGTTATTTGTTTAATAACTATTCGTAACAACCGTAATAAATTCTTGACACTGTCGTAATCACAAGTTGAACGTCTGAATATTCATTTTCAAATTGAGGACACTTTAATGTATTATTTATATTCAGTGCCTGGGAATTAATTATCAAAAATAATAAATATCTTGTTCAAGAATTTATTACAAGTTTAATAAATAGGCCGTGATAGAGTACACGATTCGATTTAGAGACAGCGTTTGTTCGCCTGCTAAATCGAGCGTGGCGCTAAATCGAAGAACCTTAAACATTATGAGTTATAATAACGAGGTGAACACGAGTTTGAATTGCTTTGAATGACTTGGCGATGTTCTGAAATGTCTTCTAAGTAATGCTTATGAGAAGATGCATTCATTGGCGCTAAACACGAATGGCGTTATATCGAGCTTGACTGTATATTATAACACAAGAACAAGTAAACAAAGTCGTTAAGATTCAGAGTCGAATTTCCCGAAAGTAAAATCGAATTTTTTTTTACTTAACGACAACAATCGAGATGCGTTTGTTTGCTAAACATCTGAAGGGAAAACACTTTAATTTTCAATAATATACTTAAACAGAAGAGAGGAGGAGATAGTAGGAAATAATAATAATAAGAAGAAAAAAACCCCAGAAAGTGCAGATTCCAGTAATTACTTTTCGTTATCTATATCCACTTAGATTCTTCTGTTCTATTCTTAGAGTGCTTATGCAACAAATCTAGTGAGGGGCAAAAAAAATCAATTGCCGATTGTTTATTGGTTTGATGGAAGTGCTTCATTGTGTCGCTTCCTGTCTTACCACTCACCAACTCCTGCGAGACGTTCGTGTATTGTTAAGTCGTTAGGATGATGGTTTCTCCGACTCTGACGTCTAATTATCCTGGAATTGCACTCCGAGTTTGTCCTCTGACGACGTCTGGGCGGATTTTATGATGTTTCTACATAGTCTACAGTCGTGTCGTTTGACCGCTAGTAGTACTACACCACTACTGGGTCAGAGCCAAAAAAGCGGACCATGATTTACAGCGCTGCAATAGGAACAGAAGAAACTTGATGTGGAAAAATGGCGTTTATTTTGAGATTAATGCACTAAGAAAGAAACTAGTGGTAGAGCCACATGCGATGTAGGTTACTTCATAAGTTTTTCCCCTCACTTCTTTTCCATAAAACCTTCGGGCGTACAATCTTAATGACCTGCGTAATGAGTCGTTTACACCACCAACAGCTGAGCCATAATGTAAAGATCATAAATGTTAATAGCGAGTAATGTTTAGATGAGCTTTTATTAGTCAAGTTACTCATTCCTCTCTGGCTCATGTGTATCCTTGTGTATCGATTGTGTTGATTTTCATCCTGTACAGAACACACTAACAATCTTCCTCTGGCATTTTTTTCCATTTCTCGTGCTATAACTAATCCTCTTAATCTTAAAAAAAAGCATTCTGATAATTAAAAACACGGTTAAATCATTCAGATAGATATTGATAGAAGTGTGATTGATGATGATGGCGACTTTTATATATGTATTTATATACCGGTATAGGCCTTCATTAAAATGCAATCTAGAAACTGTTCGCAGTGGTTTTTTTTCTTAAGTTGATGAAGTAGATCGAGTCGAGAGAAAGAGGGATCAGAGTTGAAGCAGTAGATAAAGAGGATATCCCTGGAGACAAGAATTCTCCATTGAGTTTAGGTTATGCGGTGTTTCACTTGTCAAGCTGATGATCCGCATCCCTGTCACTGCGTAGTTTATGAGCTTGCAGCTTCTCGTAACAACAGCCAGAAGGTAAATAAAGCTCGTTTTCTGTTAACCCAACGTCTGCACGTGGAAGAAATTCACTATAAAATTTAATATTCCCGCAAGTACACTTGAATTTCAGTGTATTAAAAATAACGATCCTATATAAAAAGTGTTCTTGTTTACTTTCTTTAGCTTAGATGACTATCAGTCAGTAAATAAAAGTAATTGGAAGGTTGTTATCTGTATATAAAAATAAAGATTTTATGGAAGGTTGTTCTCGTGATTAGAATAACTTGATATTTGTAGAGTTACTGTATTGTACGAGTTTTCAACGGGGTTGTTTCGTTTCTTGTAAATTTTTGTCAACTACAAATCGAGTTTTTTGTTGTAAGTTTTGAGAGGTTCCTCTACAGAATTCTTTACCCTCTTCAGAATATTCCATTGTTCGTCTATTCTTCAAAAAATCGACCATTTCTTCTTCCTCTTCTCCATTTCGTAACAATGCTCTACATCTTTCCTCGTATGCGAATGTTGATAAATCGAGAAGGGCGCATAAGATATTGTTGTATTGCACAATAAAATAAAAAAATATTGATCTTAAAATTTATGCCTGACATTATCTGTTACTAGTTTGAAAAGAATTATTATTTTTTTATAATTTAAGATGCAAATTATCGTTAGAATTGATGGCATTCGTTAAAATGAATGGAGTGATGACGGTTATTTCTTTTTTTCTCTTCTTTTTGCATTATTTATAGAGTTAGGGTTGATAAAGTCGTTAGATATTATCGCATGCAGATAATATCGATTGTTTTTAATAAATATTCCAAGGCAAAGATAGAACAATATCGTTACTAGAATAGTGATAAGCAACTCGTCTCCTACATACCTCGAGGGACTCTTCCCATAAAAATTTAGTTTTTTTTAAGTGTCGAATGCCTTGAGAATCGCTCCTCCTCTTAATGCGATCTTTTTTCAAATGGTATAAATTGGAAAAAGAGACTCGTGTTCAGAAATTTAGTAAAAATTGACAAAAATTTGATACCGATCTTTTGAGACTTCATAAAACACTTTTCTTAGAGATAAGAGAGATTCGCTTCAATCGAATAACCTTTTCTAATTTTGGTAGTCTCTAAGGTTCTGGCAATCAAGCCATTATCCTTCAGGCACTCGACAATACGCTTTCAACCTATTTTATTATTAACCGATGCATTTTTTTAGAATATATATTTTTTTGTTATTATTTTTGAGAAAAACTCGTGTTTACAGTTTATCTCGTCTGTCCTCCTCCTTATCTGCGCTTTTCACATGTCAGATCGCGCTCTGACAGTTTTTATTTGCCGCTTTTTTAATAGTACGGGCACTTTCCTATCGACAAAATATCTTTAAATTATGAATTTTATTCATAACACGAAGCGAAATTGATAAAAGACATCAATAACACCTACAGATATACGCGTATACAATTGTGTAGGTCTATAGAAAACAGCGTTTTTTATTATTATTAAAATGCGTATAGGTGAGCCCAAAAATGATATTGTAGAGTGTGTAAACATCGGATTTTATATTCAATTTACTCGTTTTTTATGGAAGAATAAATTGCTCGAGTTAACGCCATTTAAGACAGAGCCACGCTAGCAACCACTTAATCTAAAACTGTAACATATGGAATGACCATGTTGCAAAGTTTGTAAATGTATATTGCTGCGAAAATCACGTAGCTTGAAGAAAATCGAATATATATCCTCCGGCTTATTCCTCTAGAATGTTGTTGTCAGTGATACTGATAGAATAATTTTTCTTGACTCCGGTGTTTACTGTATATAGCGAGTACATAAAATTCCTTTTTTAAAACTCGGAGATATAGAAAATGTTATATAGTTTGATCGTAAAACCAGATAGACCCCTACAACACGTTCCATCGATATCTCTAGGAATTTTAGATATTCGGGACGATTCTATATTTATAATTTTTATCGTTAATGTTAAGCTGTATTAATAAGTAATTCGAGGAGGGCTCTAATTAAGTTAATCTGTTGTTTGCGTGCAGACGGAAGTAATACAGATTGCTATAAACTGATCGAGTTTTAAAACTCCAGTTTCGAATTTAACTCGATCAGTATCCTTTCTAATCGTGTAACATCCTACAAAAGTTTCATTAAACCCGGATCAGTTCTACTCGAGTCAGGAATTCGATTGGAAGTTCTACTCTACCGTTCGATCCAAAGAATTTTTATATTAGATCCTCGCTATTATCGCTACAAAACTTCTAAAATTCGAATTTTACCTCCACCCCAGAAAAAGTAAAAAATATAAAAAATAAAATAAAAGGCTGAAGGCTTTATGGACAATATCCAGGATATAATATCGATTCCAATGATTTTTCGCGGGTGGAATGCGTGTGACCTGATATAAAAATCCAAATTTGATCCCATTAACGTTAGAGGAGAGTGGCATCGTGAACCACAATTCGAATTTAATTGAGAACGTATCGAAGTTTAGGATTCCTCCCCCATACAATTTGTCATTTGAGTATAAAGGATCGCGTTATCCCGTGCACCTGTGTGATGCCATACTGTCGAGTGCAGATAACTCAGTCGGCAAAGCAAGTTTCGGTATAAATCTGTATCTGGCGATTGGCAGCGAGGCCCTAGGGGCATTGGTGTGTCTGTTGAGATTCTCCATTGCTCAGACTATCGGACAGCTTATCTGTCTCAATATACGTCAGCTAACGATACAAATGACCCACATTCGATAGGCTGTAGTCACATCAGCCAGGTGATCGCTCCTCTACGAGTATTTCTAGACTCAATAAAATTTTTATCCTGTACTCGAATTGATTTTACGTCTCGGGTAATAACGTTAAAAGTTTTAATGTCGGTTGAATAATATATTTTGCCTCCCTCTCTCTTAATTATAGTCTTTTTTTCGTGGGGGTTTTTTTGGATTAATGAAGTTCGAAACTATATTTTTTCGCCCTTTAAATATTAATTTTAGAAACAATACTTGTTTATTTAATGGATCGTGCACGATATTCATAAAAGTCAAATGCTACAAACATGCAAGGTACAGTACTGTAGTACAGTACTTCAGCTGCAAGTGAAAAAAGTAGGAAGACGAAAGGGATTGGAATACTTTTAAAAAATATAAAGAGAAATCTCAAAATTTCTGGTTTTATTAAATGAAAAAAGGAAGAATAAAAAAGGAGATTCGTTGTAATTTACATCCAAATGACGCTTTCTCATCCGTTTCGTTAGTAAATTAAAAAAAAATTATTGCTACGAAAATAGTGCTATAAAAAAGCATCATTTTCTTCTATTTATTCTCTAAATCACGATATTCAGTAAAATATTTTAGTATGTAGAAGGGTCTTTGCGGTAGGAACAAACGAAGGAGAAGAATCTGGTTATTTATCACACTGTATTTTATCATTTCGGTTAAGGTAAATTGAATATTATTGGCTGGCCGTCTAGACTTTAGTCTTGCAAAACACGTTATACCGTAACGTGTTAGGTTTTCCTTCATTAGACCTCTACTCAAAACAGGAAATGAAAAGTCAACTGTACTATAAGTTTACTCGGTAGACCGACAGACGGCGCCATACTTCCTGTCGGTAGCCATGTTGGAAGTTGAAGTGTGTGACATGCAAACATCTCAAAGATGGTTCTAAATTAAATGTTTTTTTGACGAGTTTCTCTGTCGTTTTCTGATGTTCTTCCCGAAGGCCATCCAAAAGGGACATTTTTCCTATCGAAATTGGTTTTTCCGAAACCAATTAGAAGTCGCCCAACCAAAGAAGAAAGATTTTTATTGTTTAATTAAGCGGCGAACTGGATTAGTTTTTGACAATCCACGTGTCTTTATTCGTATTTTTAAAAAAATTTTTCTTTTTTAATTTGACAGTTTTTAAAAGGAAGTAGTCTTTATTTTGAAAGCTTCCTTTTCCAATATCTATGAAAGAAACAACAATTCACATTCTATAAAAATTCTGTTTTCTTGTTGTCGTTAGTGTTTTCTTTATTTAAAAGATCAAGATCCGTGCCGAGTTCGAGAATAAAAAATTTCATTAATTTTATTTGTAAATTTTCAAAAATCATTTTTCTTTAGGAATGCTCTTTTTTAAAAATCACGATTTCTTTTTTTAAAGTAGCTAATTCATTAAAAATACAATTTAAAATTCGAGAAATTCTTCATTTTTAGATGGAGTTTTTAAAATATAAATTGGCATCTGAAACATCACACAATTTTTTAAAAAAACGACATTTTTAAGAATGGTCATCTTGAGGAATTTTGACAGAAGTTGTGTAGAATGGATTATGTACTGTATATTATTTTTTTTTAATATAATGATTTTATTAAAATAAAATAAAATAAAATAAATAAACATTTATTGAAGAAATAAACTCAAAAATATAACCCTAATTCCATTCCATTTTAAAGAATTTTAATGAAGTTTTCTAGAAACTGCTTATAATTAACATACTCAAAGTTAAATTCTCAAAAATATTTCTGATACTTTTAAAGAATTTGTAAATCTTCTCACATTTTGACAATCTTCGAATTAAATTAAGAACTTTGTCTCGTTCCATCCTTAAATTTGTCCTAAAAAAGAGCCAAGTGCAGATTGGATATTCGATAACGAACCCAGTTTGAAAGAAAAAAAAGTCAAAGGTAACATTAATTACAGGAGATAACATTTAAGGCATTCATCATAAATTCTTTAAGTTCTCTTTAAACAGAAGGGAACATAAAGGGAAGCGAAGACGTTTGCATTGATTAAATGCAGCAGCCATCGATGAGACTACAACACATAGGAATCTATTTGATGACACGTGACAACCAACGACTATAATAGACGTTAGAAGTCTTTATTATCGATTCGAAGACAAAAATGTCTGCATTCTGGTCTAACCGACGGGATATTTATCGTTATTTACGGGAATTTATCGTCGGTAGCAATCAGAGTAAACGAAGCAAACTTCTTTGGCAAAGTTCCCTGTGGCTACCAAGACCTAGTGAATAAGATTAAGAACCGTGGACCGAAAATTCTTGGAGTTCCACCAAAAATATCTCAGTTAATATTCGTCATCTGTTGCTGTTTAAATATTTTAATTGTTGAATATATCATCTTAATCCTCCGTCCGGCTTCGGTAATAAAATAGAGGAGAGGATCTTTATCACGTTTCCACGCCATTATTTTTAATAAGAATCAAATAAATTCTATGCTAAATCAAATAAAGAGCACGCTTGGAGGGGTGTAAATAAATTAAAGGATGTGACTACAATTAAGGGAGAGAAAAAAGGGGGATAGCGATCTTCTTTAACTTTGAACACGTACTCCATGACGATGCTGTTCATTTTTCCTGTCAATATCGCGTATAACTATGCACCATCACGATTTGCAGGCTGTAAATTCTTCCTCTTTCTGTCCGTTATGTTCGGAGCATCTGCCGCCATCTATTGACAAACGAAACGTGGAAAAAGTAAACTGTTGCCATCTTTTTTCCTAGTTTCGTTCTTGCTCCTCGAATACTCTCGCAACACGAGTTCGGCATATTAATTGTGACGACGCGTCGCAACCTATACTAATGATATCGTTTGTAATGTTGTCTCCTCTCTTTGTTCTGTGTTTAGTACGTGCGCGCGTGTACACAAACACAGCACATGTATGCCTGTGTTTGTGTGAATGTACTGTACACGCGCGTTTCGCCGCAAAATCTAAGAATTTTTATTTTAGTGATATATACCGCCTCTGTCTGACACGCTAGATTCTTGTGTTTTCTACTTTTGTTCTCATCTTATTGTTCTGACTGCTTTTGTGAGAATATTCTCGATTAAGTTCGCTAACTCGCTGGCTTTTCTGCACATCTAACAAGACGTAAACTTCAAGGAATATATTAATTAACGCTTCCGAAATAAATCGATAACGGGCTTAATGATGATATAAGCATTCTGTCTATCCGATGCATTAATTAAATAAATTAATAGACGAATGTCTACCTCCCAACGATTTTTATCCTAGCATCCGTGTCCGAAATCCTTGCGAAACTGTTAGATTTTTCGATAAAGTCAGCTTGTTTACGGAACAACTACGCTGACACGGTAAATATCATTCTTTACAGAGACTTGTATGGAGCCAGTTAAGGCCGGCAAAGTGAGTTCGTTTATCACTGACACGTTGCCGAGTTTTATCTCTCCCCGTATCTATTCTTTAGATGATTGGTAGAGCCGCCAAGCGCACTCGGTTTCGTTTTCGCGGTTGTAAGGATCGTTAGCGATTTTTCTCTATCGCTTCAACTCCCCTCGAGAAGAAAAATCGCGTAGGATCGGTTTATTTATCGCTGTACGAGTTAGGGAACGTTAAGATACAGAGCGATTTGGCACCCCCGTTTGCATCTCCTCCCCACAGAATCCGAAACGGGAAATCTACCTCGTTAATGTAAAATATGTATACTGGGATGACATTTTGTCTCTTCCGATTTTCTTAATCTGTGTTTTCCAAAGTTTTCCAAAGGAGCGTGGGCATTCACGACAGATAACATACTGGTATTGCTTTAACGACTTTGCCTATGGTTTACGAGGAAACGGACAAGCCGCGTCTGCAACCAGAACACGATATTGCGGTCTCATACTTCAATCCCAGATGACTGGATCATTTGTCAAGCCGTACAGAAATTAGGTCCTAATATATCGGCTGGCCGAACGATAAACGAACCATAAAGTCTTCTAGGAAATATACTTTTAAGGTTTACCGATGATGCATCTCTCGCTTCATGCTACAGAATTTCGAATCCGGCACGTTCGTCTCTGACGTAGATAACGTCACGCTGCATAAATCTGTTGTCGTTTCTCTAACGAGTCGATTCAAATTTGAAAATTCGAATATCTAGCCAATCCCGAGCCCGGAGAACGCGTCGATTTCGTCACACGCTCGAAAAGACGTCATTTCGCTCGCGGCTCGAATTTGCATATCTAGGTCAACTCTTCTGAACTCTCTCCTAAACGAAAGGTTCTAGTGTTAAAATGTTGCAAGGTGCCACGACGGAAGTTGCCGGAAGAGAATCTTTCGTGCCCAGTCGTTATTTTTATTGATATGGGCGGATCACGAAACAGATGTATTTCCATCTTCTGTGACGTCAAACCATTGTCTTGCAATCAAAATTTCGAAGGTTCCACCCGTTTTTCTACCATTTTTAAGCGCTTAATACCATTAAACAACGCTAGAAAATCTCGAGATTGGCGGTCGGTTGGGCGATCGATACGCGCGAAATGACGTTAACGATTTTACTCCCCCAACGGCTTTATTATTATTATTATTATTGCACCTGGAATGTTTAAAAGATTACTTAGGAAAGGATAAAGGAAAATGCGTTCTCCCTTCGGGCTTTCCACTGTTCTATCTTTAAACTTTGTTTGACCATCCGTAGCAAAAGAGATTAGCGAGAGAAAAGATGAAAGTTAAGACGTCGTAGCGATTAAAGGTGACAAATGTTTGCGATTGCGTAAAACGAATGGCGAACGTTTTCCAGTTTCGGAAACCTTCAATCGATTCTTTGTAATAACGAGTTACAAAACAGGAACTTGTGACGAAGTAATAAAACGCGCGGAAATAATTCATTGGTCGACTTATTATTGTTGAATATGTAATTTTCCTAAGCGTGTCGCGCGACGGAACTGTTCCGCATTTAGCGATTTCATTACTTATTGTATTAACTACAACGTCCCATTTTTCAATCAAAGAACGTACAAAGCTCCTTTCTTTTGTTACGTGTGTGTCCCTTTATGACTGTAAATTTATAGGCTGAATCGATCTAATTGCATGGAAAATTATTAAAAAAAGAAAAAAAAATAGGATAAAATATATAATGGGAGTAATTGTGTTAAGATTCGGGACGTATTTTACATTATTTTTGATTAATTATTGTGCCTAAAGCATAGATTTGCTAAGAATTATAGAGTGAATTGTAAACGTTTTACAGCAGTAATTCAGGGACTTGTAAGAGAAATATGTTCTGAATTGTGATAAAATTCCGGTTTGAAGTGGAGAACTTGAACAAATTTCGGAGTTTTTTTCCACTAATTTTTATTTATAACCTGAGTTTTCACTCGAATGCAACTCACTAGTGTATGGAACACTGGTAAGTTATCGTGGGTTCGCATCTCGCAAAGGGCTGGTCACGTGTTTTCTGGATTTTCTTCATGTTTGTAACACCTAACCATAGAAAGTCTTCCCGGGAGGCATCGCCCACTTGTCACGTTGCCGTATACAAATAAACCAATCACTCAATGCAACAGTTAACGTCTGTTTTTGCTCAAAATATGCAACAGATTTATCTTCTGCACATTTCACTATAAATCTGGAAAATCTTCGGTACAGATCTGAGAGCTCGAAACGAGATTTTCAGCTTAAGTCTGAAGATCTCGTTTCCAGCTTTAACTCGCGGATAATATCTACGACTCGTTTCTTACTTGCAAAATTGAAAAAAAAAAAAAAGATTTTTATTTTTCTGTTTTAGATTTTTACAGATATGGCGACGTTAAAATTTCATGGACGCAATAAAGACGAGTTTTTTTAAAGATTGGAAGGAAAAAAATGTTTTTCAACACAATAGAATCAGACTCGTTTAGTCTTTCTCAAAGAATATTTATCTAAACAATCTTTTCTTATCGTTACCGAGCTGCTTTATTATTACTAAAGAAAGATTCTAAATGATTCTACTATCTTTATTATTTAAAATTTAATTAAATTAATCTGTGTTGAGATTTAATTTCGTCGCTACTGTGGCACAAATTTACAAGGATCCCCGCTTGCACGCTTCGATATTAATCTATTACTTAACAGAGAAAGTGAATAAAAAGTAGATTAATTTACACCAAAAGACGACGATAAAAAAAACTTAACTTACTTCATATAATTAACTAGAATTTAAGGAATTTATAACAGTTTGTAGATTTTTGTACGAGTTTATAAAGCAAAGTGTGTGTTTTGGCGTGTTTATACATTACCACCCTCACACTGTTTGCTTGGAAGTGTTTGTAACTTCGATACTGTAGTAAAGATGGCTGCGAAAAATAGAAGTTATACACTCCTGGCAGTTTATAATTTGCCTTATATATATATAAGGTTATATATAAATTTAATTATTTTATCAGTGATTTACTGAGTATACTCTATATAAATTTAACTATCTTCCTACTCTGTTTGTCTAGATATATTTGTAACTTGGATATCTGGTATAGTAAGGCACAAAAATAACATTATTTCGCTTCTATCGACAGTTTACTTTATGTATAAATTTCATTATAGCCCTGGAGAGACGTTAGATTCGATACTCGTATAAATAAAGGAATAAAAATGGAAACTATCTCACCCCATCGGCAATTTATCTTACTATATATATTGATATATAATTATATTTCTAGTCTTCACCTTGGCAATTATTTATCATCTAGACTGTAATTTTCATCATAAACGTCGTAATAATATGATCATTTTAGTCAATACATCAAAAAATTTCTCGAATTTGAAGTGGAAAGTAGTAGCCACTTTATTAAAATTTTTAAGATTATTTTCCTTTCTTTCTTCCCTGTTGCTGTCGACCGTTTCAACAAGTTACTGGTCTTGATAAAATTAACTTGTATTCTTACGAATATTTCATAATTATGTGCGATGAAGCGGAAGATTTTTGAATCTTTTCTTTAATCCCTTAGCGTGCCTTGTTAGAAATTAAGCAGTCCAATGCAGATTTTTTTTTTTTTTTATTCTTTGGGTGATTTATTAAAGAAGTTCAGGCTTCCAGCACACGTATATATAAATTTGGTGCTTTTTCTTTTAGAAAGTTGAAAGAAATGGTTACAAATATTTAAAGAAAATAGCCAAATCTTGTTTTCCGTGGCAAGTCAACACGGTTTTGATTTGGCTCCAGCCACCGGGAATCAATCGATCGCGCTAGAGTCAAGCTAACAAGTCGAAAGGATGGAAAATACCTCACAGGATTTCCCCCATTTAACGTTTTTTATTGTTAGCTTATTAAATTTTGTAAGGATATAACTAACTAGATTCGAAAATTCACGTTTTTTTAGTTTTTTTTTGAAGGAGAGAATTATCGACTTTAAAAAATACTATTTAAACTCGTTTAAATAATTTTAGAATAGTAAAAAAGTATTTTATATATTCGTGACTGTTCGTTCGTGAAAGAATTCTACAATTTAAGGTTTGCTTTTAAAATAATGCTCTAAAGGAAACGTGTCTATAAATCTTCAGTTTTCCTATTCTGTAAGTCATGAGATATAGTATAAGAGTTATGAAACTGAGTCATAGAGCCATAAAAATTGTGTATTATTCGTAAACTTTATAAATATAGAAAGAAAAGAAAATTCTTATATCGAACTCTGGTATTGTTTAATGGTTTAAATGTTAAAATCTTCTATTTTCGAGTTAATAAACTTTGCAAATTACCATGCTTATCTCGATATTAGTTGAGTCATTGATTGATTATTTATCTTGCTATGTGTCACGGATCTGCGATTATCAGCAGTTTAATAGCTCATCGACTCCTGAATTCTCTTTTCTTGTTAGCAAACTCCTGTCTTATTATCTAGATAGTCTCTGATGAGAGAGAGAGAGCAAAGAACAATCATGGACGACAAGTAATTCCAGTGAGAAGTAAACTGCATTTGCCTTCATTAAACGACGTTTATACGCGGATTAATGGGGATTATTAGTACATTTTCGCGAAAAAACACGGTTTTTTGGTGAAATGAAGTTTTTATAGCGTTAAATCGAGTTTAGAATCGCTTAAATTACATAATCGAGGACAATTAATTAGTTAAAATGCCTATAAAAAGGAAAGACAATATAAGGAAATTTATATCCACAGTCGGTCTAGGCCATTAATTATAATAATAACCAACGACTCGGTTTATAAACATGATGGATGTTCATCGTGCAAAGAGGAGGACTACGCTTGCAATTTTATTCCGATGATGATCAGTGGAATTTTTAATATCATTAAGTCTTCTGTATAAACATTTCCGACTGAAAAAAGGGGTGGAAGAAGGGTAAAAATGGGGGAAAACATAATGGAATGTAACCATTTATGATTAGTCTAGACGTTGCAGCAGAGCGTTGTTGGCCACGAGCACAGGTTAGGATCGATGATGACTTTTTTCTTTTTTCTTTTCTTTTAACATTCGACAGTTAGGACGACATGTTGCTGACTTTTAACGCAGAAAGGTTCTTTTACGGCATACCTTTATGTTGCTCTTAAGTCGCCTACTGCTGGTTTTTAATATACCGATGTCGGCGGCTGTTCCCGGGTTTAGGCGTCAGCTGCACTCAACAGCAGAAGAAATTGCAGATACATAAAAAAAAAGAAGAGGCGCGTTTCTTTTATTGGTCGAAAATTGTTGGCAACTTGTTTTTGCCACAGTAAAATTACCTTTCGTTAGGCCGTTTCTTTAAAATGATTTGTTAAATATCCACTTTTCTTCCGTTGTGGCGGACTTGGATGTAATTTATTCAGTAAAACTAAAATAGTCTCTTGTAAAGTAGCGCTGGAGCTTACCTACAACGTGGAGAAAATCTCTAGATTTTCGTTTGCGCAGTGTTTAAGGTTATAATTCGAACTAAATGGAACAGTCTTTGTATTTTGATTTATTCCCCAAGAACACCGGAACAATAAACAAATATAGTTTTCTTAAGAAATGAGGACGTTTCTTTATCTGTTATGAGATTAAAGGCTGAATTTGCCATCGTTTTAAGTAAGAATTAATGATTCGCGGTGACTCAAAAGTCAGTTAACCGAATTTTATGTTTGTATACTTCGCACACTTACGAATATGAATCGCAAACAGAATTTGTTAACGCTGTAATTTGTACATTAAACAAGAAGTATCCCTTTTCGAATAAGAAGGAAGTTTAAGCTTTATAATGATTAACTGACTTTTCGGCCACGATGTTTCGCGTTAACTCGCCTGTATGCGTTATTATTATTATAAGCATTTACGTTACCTATAGGTGTTCAAGATTCATGTAGTCAGCCGGATGACTATCACCTACGGCTCTGGGGATCCGAATCAGATTTTAAAATTTACACGCATGTTACGGATCGAGGGGTAGTTAGGCCAACACGGATGATGTAAGGAAACTATCTCGTTACATTTCGAGCCAAATATAATCGATGAAATTGTGACTGGCTAATTTTAATGTGCAATTGTGTAGTGTCGATAAATCGTCAATTTCCATTTGTTTGTTTGTAATTACATGTTGTTTATATAGACATGCGTTTAGTGTTTATGGAGCATATATTAAGTAATCGATGAATTTTATTCCTTTTCTTTTTTTTATGTTTGTGGATTTTATTATGATGGAGTAACGTAACGCAACGCAAGGACGATCTAACAAGGGATGGGCTTCCCAGGAAGATTTTCCACGGGAAACTGGATCCAATTTATGTGATAAATACGCGAAAACTGAACGCGGTCCGGGTTCGTTGATCAGGCACGAACCTACAAGTATTCAGTGGGACCAACTAAAAGTATTCAGTGATTTTTGGTGCCAGTGGTGGGTATTGTATTTGTGAAATTATTTGCGACTTGTGTGTGTATTCGGTGGTGTTGATAAATTTACCTTTTCTTGAAGTATTGTATGTATTGTTTAGTCACTTTAGTGTATAGTCTGTCTATGCTGCCTTATTGTGCCCAGTTGTTTACATCATATATGATTATAACTTGCCTATACTTTGGCTGATTTAGACTCGTGAATTCATATGGATATTTGCCTATATAGCCTATATGTGCGCTAGGTATAAGCTATGTTTTTTATATGCCTCATTTTACATACGCTGTAGATGTATAATTTATTCATAAGTCCAAGAATAGAAAATTATTTGTGGTCATTTCTAAATTAATTAATTGAATGCAAAAATACTTCCAAATTATGCTATCCTCTTTATAAATGACCAGCAGCGAGCATCGCCTGAATAATCTACCATGTGGAACATCATTAATAACTCCGAGAATGCTTGCAACTAGTGCACACTGGCACGAATTATATGTTCTGCAGGACTTTTCATTCAATATTTACTAGTTTTATTTGTTTTTTTAGTTCGACTCTTTCGTCAGCAATTGAAACGAAGAAAGGATTTAATAGAAAGTTAATGAAAGCTGTTCCTGGGAGTATGCAAATTCCCGCGATACACTATCGAACATAGAGAACACGAAACGAATTAACTTCTAACTCCCATAGAAAGAAAAAAGAATTAAAAAAGAGCTAAGTGAACACGCTACTTAACGAGTTCTTTAATTTCTCAAGAAACTGCCATCTCCTCGGAGGTCTTTTTTTTCGTTGGCTTTTAGAGGCACTGTTTTCGATTTCTGTGCACCTAATTAGGTTAAAAGTGTCGTATTTTTCGAATTTCACACGAAAAAAAAATCCAACTCGAAGCACTTCTGAAGTAGTGCAAACTATGAATTTTAATTTGGATACGTTCAACGATCGATTATACTCTTCAAAATATAAGCTAAGAAACCTTCGTGACGACGAGTAATTTTCATTTCTCAGAAATGTGACCTAATGGAAGGAGGACGTTGCTACCGTTAAATGATAACATTCTAGCAGTATAACTGGTAAGAATCTTCGTGAAAAATGCAACTTTCGTACATAAAACGAGGATTTTAAGTGGTTTGAATCAGCAACACCACTCGTTGTGGGGGGTCGAATCAGTAACAGATATTAAACTCTCGTACGTATTTACACAGAAAAACAGTGGAGAATATAATACTCTAGCTTTGATAACAGTTAAAAGTCGCCTACATCTTATTTTTTCCTCGCTAAGCGCGACACTATGACACGTTCTTCGCCCTTCTTCCTACTTGCTAGATCGTGAAGTAATCGATAAAAAGAAAACTTCCAGTTGGATAATAATTGTTTCAATTAAAGTTAACCGTTTATATTCCTCGTTGTGCAGTGGGGTTGGCTGTCGGTGTTAGATAAGAGAATAAATGTAGCACGTTCTACCGGCTGGCAGCAGTTACTGATAACTAATCCTAATCCCTTGTCGTATTTTTGGCAAGTTTAGGTAGCCGTAGATAGATTAGTGTGAAACGAAAATGGATAAACACGTCTCGTCAGCTACGAACCTCATCCACATTCATTTATTCCTTTACTGTGTTACGACTATAGTCGTTTATCTTCGTGAAAGAAAATAGAAACAATGATCTGTTGCAGTTAGCGCGTCACAACGGTGATTTAATGTCTTTCCGTGCTTAAAATTGTGTTTCTGTAACGGAAAAATATCGTTTTATATATATAGGAAACTTCCAACTACACCAGTGAAAATGCGTTATAGGAAAGAATTAATTTCCTGGATTTTTTAATTACACGTTATTTGAATATGCAAATTAGTTTCTTAAATTATACATAAAATATGCTCCCGTATACGTTTCGTATTTTAGACTGATGGAAGAAAGAAAAAGACGTTACACGACCAGTTTTTTTTGTTTTATTTTTTAAGAAGATTTTTATGGAGGAATACAAAATAGGGCACCTACACTCGCTAGAGCATCTCCTCGACTACAAGTAACTCCCGAGATGTACGAAAATTTAACAGAATGTGAACGTATCGACGAGATACGTGCACGAATTGTCATTTTACCGTGCGTTTATCTTTCGATTTTATGTCCTTTCCAAGGTCGTGTATGCAGAGTTGTTGTTTCGGATGGAGTGTTCGGCAAATCTCTAAGTAATTCCACTCGCTCCACTAGGAATTCTTTAGACTTCAATATTAAAATTTCATCCGAAGGATCTCGTGTATATAAAAATTCAAATGAAACAAGCCATCTTCTTGCTTCGGTTTTCTCTTCCTTTCAGTCTTGTCACGTTCGATTCTTGTTTTGTTTCCTAGAACGTGGTCTTCAATCAACTTAATCGCTTCAATTACTTTTGCCAGAGACTCGACCTCGTGGGCAACGTTATCTAACGAATGGTGCGGGCCTTAAACCCGGTGGGACGTTTTAAAAGTTTCCTATGACGAATAGCACACGGTGACGTCGTTCTGGCAAATAACCTAAATGTCCTGCTCCTAACTACCATATATCATTTATATTCCACCATAAAAACAATTCTTCTTCTCGTAAAACATATCCAAACGCATTCTTTACCACTTTTAAATGGCTCCGACTTATTAATTTCATAACTTTTAATGCTCCGCTTCGCGGCAGGTTGTCTGTCCGGCGTGTAAGAGAGTAGACATTTCGACTTATCCGGGCTTTAATAAACGAGAAGCGAGAAAAACAAGGCTAAATTTAAACGCGGAACAAAAGTGCTTAGAATAGTTTTGCCGAGGGGGAGAGAAAAGTTTTGCACTTTCGTTAATTCCGGGAAAAAAGCAGCTCGTAAATGAGAAAACGTAAACGCTCTCTAACGGCTTAAAGGCTCGGTTTTTCATTTCTGAAAGTGACAACGTTGTCGAGTTAAGAAGAGTATCGAAAAAAGTTTCTACCTTTTTGCAATTTTTTCACATCTGTAGCCATGGCTACGGCATAACTGGTTCGTGTTCAAATGATTGTGTGTGAGAAATGACAGCGTGCCAGAAGAGAGGAACAATGAAATTTCCTCACAACTTCCGACAACGTTTCTCTTATTTTTTTTTTTTTACATTCTTTTTTCTTCTCTTCTCCTCGCGATTATACAAATATTAACTACATTTAAAGTATCGGACGTTTTATGTAAGTGATTGAATTCTCAAACGGAAGAGTTCAATTAGTAGCACAAAGAGTGCGTAAAAGAACTATCGATCCCTCTGACAAATTAATTCTTGAAGTATTTAAACAGATGTATCTTTTCGCACCAGTTAGCGATTTGTTTAAAGAGATCTCTTCCTTTTTTTTTTTCCTTGTTGGAGTTGTCTTTGTCCCCTCTTTTTTCATTATTGATGTAGCAGTTTGAATGGCGTGTGGAAAAGCAATCAAAAGGTACAACTAAATTGATTTCTGTTGTTGGTCTTAACGGTTTATAGAAGAATAAAATAAAAAGAGCGAGAGAAACAGAGAGAGGTGAGGGTGGGGGTAAGGAGGACTGTGTTTGGACGATTACGCTAGTAAAAAGACACATTGACAAATGGCAAAGTCCTTTAGTCCGTTTGCTCATAAATCTAAGAGTCGATACGCCGGTGTCATTCGCTTGGATCCTGTTGCGCTTTTTGTGTGCATTTTATGTTTTTCTCCCTCTTTTCTCTTTTCAGTCTTTTGCGCTCTCGATATCATCATACACACACATTAAATCCGCACACATACTACATTAAAACTACATACGTTAAATCCGAACGGGTTCTGCGACTCTTGCGACATTGTTTCACACGACAGATAGTTGCAGAAATTGGCATTGCACCACTTCGAAAACGGTTAATTTCACTGTTTTTTTCAAACGTTTTCGCAGTAATCCCTTATTTAATCTCCTCTTTCCGATTCCGTTAATCCGTGTCGATGCGGTTTTATGCTCTATCCATCCATCCATCTAGCTGTCTACCGTTTCTAAGAATGTATTCGGGACAATTTTAAGGACTAACAAATAAATAAAGAATTTTGAAGAATTGATACGTCAACCTATTCCAACAAAGCTTAATTTAGTGTAAATATGGGGAAAAGTGAGTTTCGATCTTCATCGATTCTTCGAGATGCAGACGAGAGATGCATGCGTACACGTTTTCGTGTACACACACACACACACCCATCTCTTCATTCAATCTTCTTGCTACAAGATTGGTTCTGTTTCTATTTACACAGTGTGTTTTTGCAAATAAAGGATTTCGAAACATTCCGGATTAAATTTTACTTACATCTTCAGTAAATTTTTTTATATATATATTTTTTATTTTTATCTTTATTATCTTTCTTGAGTGATGAAAATCTTTTCATCTCAGAAAAGCCGCTAGGCCTGCGTAAAGTAGTTTATAAGTTATATATATTATGCGTTGAATAAAACAGTTCTCTATTTTTCATATTCCATTCCGCCGGGAACTAAACGATATTTATCACTGCTAAACTAACAACTAAGCTTACACATTAAAGAAGAGGAGAAGGAAGAAAAAAAATTAACCAGATCGGCGGGGCTTTGCATATATTAACGGAGCCATCTGTCAGCGACAGAACTATATAACTATATATATGTATATATAGTTCTGTATATATAGGCCTATATATATATATATATAAAGGTTTAGCAATGTCAATTTATAAATCGCAGGTTTTGAAGTTTAAAAAAAAGGGATGATGCGTCTGTATACGTGTTAACTTCCTAACCAAACGCATATGTCACGCCAGGCACGCACCACAAAAGTTGCTGTTTGGAAAAGCATGGACGTTTATTTTACGGATTTTGTGGCCTACACGAGGTACCTACTTAACGCGCGTGATGCGATTACGTTACCCGTTACGTCAAAATGCCATAAAACAAGTGAATAACGTCAAAAAATACCCCGAATCCTAAGCGTAAAAGCACTACGCGCTCGGTTCTGGCTGCGTATTAATTAAGTGAAAACGAACCGACGTCACCGCTCGCTTTAATTAGTTTATCAGAAATTTAAAGTCTGGACAAAAATACAACCCGCGACGGAGAGCAATTATTAAATTTTAGGAGTTAATAAAGCGGTACGGTAGTATTAGATTACCCTTACCATGCCACAATTAGTAGAAAAGTATGCAGAAAACTACGTTTTTGGCATTTCTCTTTCTATCATGCGCCCGAAAATACTTATTAATTTAAATTTTGCCAGCTCCATTTACGTTTTATGCACGCTTCGTTGCAACCTTACTTTTTAGAAAGTATGTTTAGTGTTGGATAGAGACATGGCGGGCGAAGATGTGACACTTGGCACCTCGATGACGTTGATCGAAGTGTATCGTCGAATCACATCTGCTGGCTTGTTTTTACTTCTTTGAAACGTTTCTTCTTCTTGGCTTAAACTAGCTCCTCCCATTAAAACCGGGTTTGAGGAATTTAATCCCAGTTGGGCCTTTGTTTATAAATCTAAAAAGCTACAATTCTCTTTGGTTCAATTATCAAAAGGCGTCATTCTGACGTCATTGTCGCTTAGTTACCGTCGTTTAGGATGTAGAGAACCTGTGGTGTGTGAATCGGGACCGCCAATAAGGTGGTGTTTTGGTAATTCCACTCTGGTTTCTCATCTTTGTAGGTGACACTTGGTCTGAAATGCCCTTTAAAAATTAAATAAAACAAAACAAAATTGCGCAAGTTGTTTACGACAGGAAGACATGTTTATTCTAGTTCTACCCTCAAATTTTAATTTATGGCTGGTAATTAACGAAATAATGCATTTCGTTCTAATTACTTATGCGTTTTACGATCGCGTTTCCTGTTTATGATGACATACGCCGTATTGAGGACGCCGCTTTTCTTTCGACTACGTGGCCATTCTTGTTTCCACTCCAGTAAACCTACGATTCTGTTTTAAACAGAAGTACACGTAACGTACACGACATTACGTGCATCGAGTGTAACTTATAACACGAGCGCCACGTGTTGGAAAAGTATGTATTTGTAGTAGATATTCACAATTTAATTCGTGGAAAGAAGCATTCATTTTTTTAATTATATAACATTGCAAAACATCGTTATAATCATCGTTACAAACGTCATCGCTATCTCTTCGCGTTTGCGTCGGTGATTGAGATAATCGCGGAAAGATTAACTCATTATTTATTTTTTTTTAAATATTTATCACACAAAAAATGGCGAAGTTACAATCAATATATTTAATATTCCCTATTACGTCGCGAGATATCGATCGCCATCGCAAACGCCAACTCCATCGCAAAGATAGTAAACATCGAGTTTCATTGGGACGATCATTATCGCACGGAATAAAGTCGCGACTGTATAACATATGCAATTTATCCTACTCATTTTCGCCCCATTACGTTACTTTGAAGCCATTATAGTAGTGTAATTGCTAGCAGTGACACTCTCTCAACACACCGACGTCTTTTAATTTTCCGGTTGTGTACGGAGGTGTTAAAAATACATTCAGGTGGCCTGAAGAGAGAGGACTTCGTAAATCGAATTACCCGTGAAAGAGTGCGTATTTTTGATTACCAGGCATTGGTTAGCCATGTCGAAACTAGATACACAGGAATCGTAAAACCGATACAAATTATAATTACGAAGAGGCACGATGCAACCAACTCTCACGAAAATTTACGCACAGCAATCATCAATGTAACCCACTCGAGTGATATTAAATTTCTTCTTTTTTTAAGTACTGCCATTCGTGACCGAATTATGACGTTTTTTAAATGTTAAAATCGACATCGGCGTGAATTTTTGACGAGATTTTTTAACGTTTTTTCTAGAGATTTAGACGTGATGTCGATTTCGTGATAGGCGCCATTTTAAATTAATTCGTTACGCGGAAACGAATGAAAGAAAAAAATAAAAAAAAAATTTTCGGTCACTCGTAAGATTTTCTTTCCGAATTTACATTCGATCCAATTATTTTCCAATGGTAGAATAATTAATTTAAAATTAAATTTTAGTTATGTAGACGCACAGATTTTTTTTTGGAAAGAGGAAGGAGGAAAAAACACGCAAAAGAATACATAAATATGTTTTTTTCTTTCTATCGCTTAAACTAAAATATATATCATTTACTTGTTTTTTTTTATATTAAAAATATTTTCGACACATTTGTAGCAGAAATAAACTGGCGTGCATTTTGGTTATTTTTTTAGATCGCAATATGTTACATTTCTCATCGTTATATCACACGATTCTAACCCGTATTACCCTTAACTAAATGTCATATATTTATATGTCATAACCGTCAGACTTAACATAGATCCTTAACTATATATAAACTTATATATCTTCTAAGATATGATCCTTAATGATTAACTTTTATTACGGGTTTTTGCCATTTATTCGTGTCTATAAAGGAAAAGAGGAAAGATTTTAATAAAAAATATTAAGTGCCATATAATTTATAGCCTTTTTTTTAAACCAGTTACTTAAAAAATCGCGTGAAAGTACTGGTTAATTCAGCTAATAAGCTTAACATGCTTCTGAAAAATGACATCCTTTTCATTTCTCAAATAAAAAAAAATACAATAATAATAAAAAAAATAACTTTCGTAATCTAAAGGAAGGTTTTTATCGTGGGTTTTATAGTGTATAAAGCTATTTAAGATAACCCCACCCCAAGATCCTTTATGGCACCGTCGTCCTCCACTCCATTTCTCTCCACTTTTGATGGATGTATCCATTAAAGGCTCCTCTGCGTGTGAAGTTTTCGAAAGGAAACATTAATTGCAGAATTTTGAATTTAATTTACAGACTTTGTGGCTTGAGTCCAGCTCGTCTGTTACTTTTCACCTCCTTTTATTTTTCTTTCTTTTTTGGTAAAGTTGTGAAAATATCAGAAATCGAAATTTGTGGAAGGAGCCAGAAATTGCTTTTAAAACTTATAAATACCTATAGATAAAGATGTTCACGATTTCTTACCAAGTTTTTTCCCTTCCATTCTGAAGATTCTAGGTTAAATCATTCTTTTCTTCAATCTTTCTTTGTTATTGCCTACTGTCTTTAACTCTTAAATATAAAATTCTTTTCCTTAGTCTTTGATATCCGAACTTTTTGCGCGCTTGAAACTTTTTCATCTAAGATTTTATTGAATAATTATATAGATTTGAAGCTTCTGAAACATTTGTGCGGAAGTTTCTTGTCTGTTTCACTCTGAAAAATCAATTTTAGGTTCTAAGATGGCATCTACAATAATTATACAGTACTGTATTAACGCAATGTGGACGTATTTCTCAAATTTTTGTTTGTAGTCTTCTTTATACTTGTATTATTTCATTAGAAGTTTATTTTAAACTGTGCAAATGAAACGTTCCGTGTTGAAAATGTAATTCTTGGAACCCAATTAAACTAAGCTCTACATTATTTTTCAAACGAGAGCATTTGCGATTTTAAAACTATTGTAATTAATAAGCAAATAGGGGTGTTGGCCCAACTGCATGCAACACGCAACTTTCTTATAAAAGTTTGTGACCAGGAAGTACGAACGGGTATCAAATTATAAATGTGCGCCAAGGCGCGACGTGTGCAAACTCATTCGGAGTCAATCGAACCCAATTGCAATATTGGCAACTTTTGCTTCTACCGTGGCAACCGACTCGTCTCATTTCTACAGATGGGGAGAGAATAGGCGAAAACAGCGTAAGATGGAAAAAATTTCACATATATTCACTGCATTACTTGGAAGAAAAATATTCTCGTGTAACACAGTTGTGGCACATAAAAGGAATTTTGAACCTCATGCCGGTTTGAATGATTGCGGAATGTCATCCCGCCTTCTTACCCTGCAGAATACGAAATTCCGGGAAGACGACCAGACAACTATGTTCCGTCTTCATTTGTCAATTTGACAGAATTTGGGATACAGGATGGCATATTAATGTCTTTCCTAGGGGCACGCTTTAGTGTCGAGTGACGATTAAAATTCGGAAATTCAATTTCTGCCCCGAAGCGCCCAAATGTCGAAACTGAGCGGATTCTTTTAAGCGAAAGGCCAAAACTTGTTACTTTTTTCTTTTCATTGTTCGATACGTATGTCGGTGAGAGAACAAACGTCTCTCTCTTTATCGATTCTTTATCGGAGTCAGGAAGCAATGGATTCTTCCGGACTACGATACGATTATGACTCGTGGTTCTTACATTCATTCAATGTTTTTACTGCCATGACAACCAGTTGCGATACCCAGACATCCCGAGTTTTGCTGTTTTTCTCCCTCTGTATAACGTTTTTTTTTTCCATATAAAATATCCATCGATCGTCCAGTAGATACGAAGAAAAGGAAACGTAGCATTTAATTTTATATATGATTATCTTAGATGTAATCGTATCATGGAGCGAAGTTTGTCATGTGCATTAGCGTCGTAAGGCTGCAATGATAATTTGTTGAAGCTGAGAGGTTTCTTTCGTTGACGCCGTTATCTCGCTAGTTATCGAGGTCGAGATAGGTCAGCAGAACAATTATATCCGACAAAATAGCCAGATGCCATCGTTATTTTTAGCAGGATAGGCTATAATATATCCGGGTTTCGGCTTTTTATCCCCCATTCAACTGTCAGAAAAGATAGGTTTCCCTTTCATAAGTTATCGATTTGTTAAGATAAACCCGAGCTCTCTAAAGAATGCCTTCGTAATTAACAGTTAGAATTTCTTACCTTTAAACAACTACATCAATTGTGAGTTTAATGCTTTGTTTAAGGTTGAAAGAGTCGCTGTCGCTTTCAATGGAAAAATCCTGTAACCGCTCGCTGAGTGTTTTCCGTTCTGCTTAGTTTCGCAGAATAAGCTTTAAGCGTGAAACATTTTAATGCTAACAGACTAATAAAATAGGCAATTAAACAACTCGTGAAATTTTGTCATTCCAAAATTCCTGATGTGGTTAGAAAGGTGAGAATAACTTTGACTTTCTCAAATGGGGCTCACTTGAATGGTTAGACATAGTTGACATATTTTTAAATAAAATTTTTAATTATATAATATATTATATACAGTATGTCTTAGATAATCAGAATATAAATTTGTTAATATTTAATTGATTTTGTTGACGTTTGACACCAGTTTCGTGTTAGTTTTGACATAGTTTTCATCATTATTTCGGATCAAATCCTTCAATAGGATTGGCAAACACGGATGAAGAATGAGGAACGACATCTCGACTAAACTGAGGATCAAGATCGAATCATATGATACTTGTTATCTGAGGAACTTTTATGAAAAGAATGCTTCTTTTTTAAGTGCCTAAATATTTTAAATTATGTTTTGTTCTGGAAATTAAGATATTTAATTTAATAATCTTAGCACCTCACTCAAATATATAAAGCTCTCTTTCTTATCTATTCATGAACTCTCACCATACCCCTCACACCACCTACAAGCAATAACGTGAATTATCGATTCGAGTATCTTCTTCCTGTTAATTTTTTTTCCAAAAAATTTAACCAATATTTTTATTTTAAAAATTTGTCTAATTAGCGCACGTCTACGTGACAATAAAAACACGAAAATTTCATGTAAACTTAAATCTCTTTCAATTTTTACTGATTATTTTGATGCGTTTTTTACGGCTCAATCTGGCTCGTCGAAAATATTTATTTTCGTTACTTCTTCCCCCCGCTTAAAAAAATAATCCGAAAAGAGAAAACCCGTACTGCACGCGACTCACGATGTTTCATAGCCGGCTAGTCACGAAATCCGTGACGTCAGCGAGTGTCAAAATTCCCTATCGGACACGTGTTATTGCTTGAATTTAGATTATTACTTCTTCCCTAATCCAATCATCTCGCTTAATTGGAGATGCGTATTTAGATTCACCCCCCACTCGTGTCTGCTTAAGTGGAATAGTTTCGTCCTCTCCTCTACATGGCACCGCGGCTCCACTTCGTAAATCATAATAAATATAGGCCTATTCCCATTGCTGGAATTAAATAGATTTTCCCGTGTTTTGCTTCTTTATTCATTGTTTATCTCATTATTTATTCACTTAACTTCTTTTGGACTCGATTAGCGACGTTAATTAGAATTTTCATCGCATGGCATGGCTCCACGATAATCGATTTATCGCGATGGTGTTACTTTTTTTTTCAAACCGCTGAGTGTCTTTCTAACCCTTGTAAATCTACTGGATGCGTTGGTTCGCTTCCAACATTTTACTATATTTTTGTTTACGTGGCGGTGAAATTTAAAGATGGCCGCTTCGAAAATATTCATCACGAAACTATGAATAATTTAGAGTCGGGAGTATATCGACTGACGCTTCGGTAGTACTTTCGGTCGTTACAGAGTAAAAATGCTCCACTTTCGATTTTTAAATCCCTGTCATTATGCCCCGTTTTAGTAAAATTTTATCTCATTATCTTAGGGCGTATTTGTTTTCCTAACTCACCGGATAATAAGGACGTTTTCCACAATGTTTAATATGTAAGTGGCACTGCCAATAACTGCTCTTGACAAATGCTTAATTGGTAAATTAACGAATTTGTCCTCCGGCAGATTAGATAATAGAAAGAAACTAATAGAACGTATCTATTGCTATCTAACTATTCCAATTTGTTATTATGTCTGCCTTGCAATTTCCTCATAAATTCATTAACATCTGTTTAATGGCTCCGTCTGGATGAGGTCGGAGGTGCAGTACTCTATTCAGGAGCATTTTTTTTTTTGCTTTGGAAGGGAAACGTATATATAAAAGAAAAATCGGTTATAGGTCATTAGTGAATTGTTGACACACATCGACTTTAGTCGAAAAAAAACGGAGTAATTCCCATCGTTGTTGACTTAAGTTCATAGTTCTCACCGCTTCAAGACTGTCGTAACTGTCGTCTCTGTTTGCGTTTTTCGCTAGTTACTTCACGCTTATCTTTTAGTTTCGTTTCGAAATAAATGCATAAATAACAAAAGCGATTAAAGCCTCTTTAACTCGTTTCATTACCCCTGTTTAAGAGCTCATAACAGAAACGATGATGCGAAACCCTTCTTTAAATATAGATGATGTAACAAGTTGCAGGGTTCTCTTAATATTCAATAAAATAAAAGTAACTATAATATTGGAGAGAAACTAATTTTCTAGAATACATTCTTGGCATTGGCAGAAATAAATTTAGCTCGACTGTTCCCAAAGGTGATTTCCTGTAGATGCTTATAGGGAGTATGTTGGAGATATAGGCTTGTTCCTGTATGGAAGAAAGTATGATGGAAGCCGGGAGTGTCTAAGAATTGAGTATCTGTATATTTATTTCAGGCTAACGGTTAGTTAGAAGTTGTATAATGTATTTTATACGGAACCGGATGTTTATTTTTACTTCTTTTGATCGATTTCAAAGATTTATATCGTGCTTAGACGTTGTATCGGTTCGTTATATAATGAAGGCTTTTTGAAATATGCGTCTCGTTCCGATTTGAGTGTGTAATTTGTAAACACGAATTGTTTCACATAAACAAAAATTAAAGAAAAATAGGTTAAATTTATGGCGTTTGTACCTAGTAAATTATTTCTGAGGTAGTTTAGAGTAAGTTAATTTTAAAATTTTTATATTACTGCGCTTAATTTAGTCGGAATGACATTTTTTTTTATAACTGGAACGTAGTAAGAATCTTCAACTAAATAAGTACATGTCGAGTGCTGAAATCATTAATCATTACTTGTCACCTACACTTGCTTCGATTTTTATATAAAAATTATAAATATTTTGTTTCCGTTCTGTTAAAGTAGCGCGTGATAATGATTTTTTATTAATGAAAGAAGAAATTTTAACACTAGAGAAATCACGATTATCAGAGATATATATAGAAGAAAGTGTGAACCTAATATAATCTGATAGGGAAATTATTGTCTAAACCTGTTGACTGGTTTAAAAGACGAATAAAGTTAATATTCACGAAAAATGGGGAAAAGGGTGCGTGTTTGGCGAGTGTCAACGATAAATTGGTAAGAAGGAGGAATTAAAGGAAGCAGTTGTTCCGAGTAAAAAACTGTATAAGCAAGGCTGTAAGCCTATTGCGGTTGACAGCTGCGCGAAGGCTCTCTTTGTCTCTGTCCGTACTCCCCCTTGCCTGGGCGTTTCCTACTGGTTGGAGCAAAAGCGATCAATATTTGCGGGTGCGCCTTTCGTTTCTCTCCTGTCTCTTCTCTGTTTCTCACTCATACTGGACACACTGTGTGTGTCTCCCTTGCCGTACGATGGAAAGTGCGACAAATCGGCAGTCGTGGCGACGGTGGACTTATAATGTGTTAGTGGATCTGGGCAATCGGCGCCCGGTCCTTATAAAAGCTGTGATGCGTGCGTTAGCAACAGTCTGCCGTGTTGTATGGAGAAGTGTTGGTGCCATGTTGGTATAATCCGGCCTTGTATCGCTGGTCGATCCATCTCCGAAGTGGACTGCCTAGCAATGGCTACTTTCCGACGAGGGACGAACGAGTGAAGTTCCCATTTGTTTGTGGCTTATATGGTGTTACCGATTACGTGGGATGGACGGGGTACGTAATTTAAAACACTCCGTTTCACCTGATTACTATACTATGTTTAGTGCTCATGTAGAACAGGCCGTGGATGCTTTTATGGAAAGATTAGCCGGTAGGTTAGGCGAATTGGAAGTAGAACTTCGTTATGCTTGGAGAGCTGTGGATCTTCTCTCTCAGGAATACGTCAAAATGTGGGAAAAACTCGAAAGGCTAGAGATTTTATTATATGAACAGCAAGCAGTTATAACACAGCTTCTGACTGTGATTAAAAATGGTGGTGATGTTCCTGATTTAGATTTTTTGCATGGTGGGTCTGATTCTGTTGCCAGTGATCCCTCTGTGAAAGAAAGGTTGGATCTCAAGCATGTTGTTGATGTGGAATCCAGTGACTTGTCCGAATCCGAGTTGCTGGGCATTTCTGGATATAATTTGGAAGACGATGTGCGAGAAAATGATCCGTCTGCCAAATGGAATAAGAGGTGCCTATTATTTTCAAAATATTCTGATATGTCGAGTCGAGCGAGTCCAGATTGGGGTAGTTGTAGCTATGTTAATACGGATTTTCAAATTGATGGAGGAAGGGAGACTCCCAAAGAAGTTTTTACTGCATCGGATTACAAGATGTACCGAAATGGTTCTCCCTGCATCAGTGAGAAAGATCTTGAAGAACTGGATAGATTGTCGGCTAATTTACATAAAGTATCCACCACCTCGCCAAGTAGTGGGAGTATTCAGGATCTCTGCAGATCTCGTAACATTCATAGCTATCTTGGTAGTCCCTTTAAAAACAAGGAACCAATAGCTACGCAGAATAAAGATACCAATGTAGCTTTATCAGACACAATTTCTATTTCAAATACTTTAGACAGAAATAAAATACCTACATTTGATAATTATCCAAACATTTCTACATTTGATAGCAGTTTCAAAAGGGATATTGATGTACCTCATGATAGTACAAGCAGAAGAAAATTACCGTCTTTAAGTAATTTTACAAATACACAAATGACAGATATTCATTCTTCACAAATATCAGGAGAAAACAGATTAATTGGTATTCTACAATTATCACCAAGATTGAATAAAAGTAAAGAGACTACTAAGATTGATGAAACCAGTAAGCATCTTGATTTTTCTCCTCATCACAATAGTAATGTTGTGTACAGTGGTATTTCGGAAACAACACAGAATTCCTTAGTGAACAAATTTTCTTCTCCAGTGTCTTCACCTTGTATTTCTCATGTGATGCCAATAGAGGAATTACTTGTAAGTAGTACTACTGCTGATGGTAACTTTGAGATAACTCAACATACTCTTCATGGTGATTATGGTAAACTTCAAGGTTATCATACACCTTTAACACCTGTAAAAGAGCAAAGTCCACCTTCTGGAAACTCTGAAGAGTTGACAAGCCTTGGTGAAATTCAGTGGACAGAAGACAATCATAGAGAACCTGAAGGACTGCCGCCAGTTTCATCTTCTGAATCTTTGAGTCCAATTGTTAGTACAACAATAATTCAGGTAGAGGTGCATTCAGAAGCAAAAAGTAAGTTAAATGATTTATCCCAAATAATAAATAAAGCTTCTTATGATCTTGAAGATAAATTAGCATATGTTGCCTCTGACAATGCCCAATACACTGTTGATAAGACTTATGAAGACATTGCAGAGTTTGATTCTCATGTTGAGGTAGAGAACAGTTATTGTGTTGAAGAATATATATCTACATCAAGTGATGTTCAAAATATTGTTCCAATGGAACAAACTAAAGTAGATGATGAAGCATCATATGTTCAACTGCAACCTGAAGTGCAATGCCTTGACACCTATTTTAATTCTGTGCTACCTCCTCCTTCTCCACCTATGGTTACTTCAACTTCTGTTACTACTAGTCAGATATGGAAATATTCCGATGATAGTAGAATAGAAAGAAACGAATATGACAACACACCAAATACAAATTATGTTTCTGTTACAACGGCTAATGAAAGTGAAAAACATACTGAATCTTCCAACATATTCAGTGTTTTGTCCAATAAAATGACAAAAGGTTATCGTATGATGAGTATGCCTACACTTTTAAGGAGAGATTCAAAAGGTAATAAAACAAAAGCCAACAAAACTTCATCAAAAGATAGCAGTCATTCAGGAAGTACTTCTAGTTTGTTTAGTTTAGGATCTAGTCTTGAAAGTTTGAAATTAAGCCCTAAATTAAAATCTAGATCAAATAGTGTGAAAAGTGAAGGAGGTTTATCATTAACTGAAAAACAAGAAATCGAAGCCAAAAGATTATCAGTAGAAATACTTCCAACTCAGCAGAATTCATTTAGTGAACCCAGCAGTGAGTCAAAAATAAATTATTCGCCTAATATAGAACCTACCAACAGACAAGATTATGGATCATCTGATACACTTCAACAGCAGCCATTAGATAATACTGAAAGTGTCGATTATCCTCAGCAAGAAATATTTCAGAATCAAAATAATACAGAAAATGAAGGTTACTTAGAAAATGAAGTTGAATCACAGCCAATACCTGAACCACAAGAAAATCCTGAAGAATCAGGAGCTTTATTTCCTACAGTGGGCGAAGTGAGAAAACATTCATTTAGTGGTCGAGAAAATCTCGGAATTAGCCCTATGGCAGATTTACAAGATACTGCAAATGAGTCAAATGTATCATTTGATTTAAGCTTTCATTCTGTCAGTGATAGCAGACAAAGTTCTATAACACAGACAGAATATGAAAGTTTGGAATCTGCAGAAAGTGTTACACTTACTTGTGCCCAAACAGATAAAGACGGAGTTCCAGTGAAAGAACACAGAGATTCTGTTGGTTCCTCCACTAGTATGATAAGTGGTGAAGATAAAGAGTTAGAAGATAATGTAGTTCATATGTCTGATAATCAGTTCGCAACACCAGGAGATAGTAGTATGGACAAAAGTACTGTAGAAGAAAATGAAGATGCACAAATGAAAGAACTGAAAGAGCAGATGAGTCTTGAAACAAATCAATCTGAAACACAGGAAGAAGGTAATGCAATGGAAAAAAGTCCAGGTCAAAAAAATGTGAAGAGCAAATGGATGACTTTAGTGGTCTGTAAATCTTTGATTATTTATTAAAATTGAAATATATATATATATATTTTATATTTAGTTTCAATCTTACAATATTTTGAATGATTGTACTTAATTGAGAATCACCAACTGTTAAGATGATAAGCAGTTACTTTTTAATTTATGAAATAAGGTATACAATTTACTGAATTTGCAACTAATCAACTCTCATAAAACAGAAATATAGAGTAAATATTATTTAATTATCTATATATTTATAACTACATTAGTGTGTTAAAGAGAATTAGTTAGAGAATAAATTTATTAAAAGACTACCTAATTTTATATTATAATTATTTTTAGTTAAATTCTGGTATTAATTATCATACATTATTTTTATTTAAAGAAAGTATAGTTAAATAATTTTAATCTAGAAATGAATTATTGGTATAAAGTGACTTTATGGATATAATGTTTAGTACCGTAGAACATAATTATAGAAATAGTTATAGATTAGTTTATATAATAATTTAGTACATAGACTTTCCCTTTAAAAATGAATTAATAATTGCCTTTAGATATTTTTATGAAATTCAAAATAGGACAGCATTGAATAACTTTAAATGTGTGGTTTAATTGATAATTAATACTCGAAATATGTTAGCAGATTTGACTAAATTAATATGGTAATTATTTTAATTAAATTCAATTTAAAATTAAATTCATTCTTTTTAGAGATATATTCATTATTAATTACTGGGTTTTATCTTAAATTATTTTAATATATTTAATTAAAAATATACAAAATAAATAAAGATATAAAGGTTTTAAGAGATAATCCAATTAATTATAGATTAATTCTTTTTTCAAAATTGTGATAAAATTAAAAACATATTGTCCAAATTAGAGACAAAATTAAATAAGAGATTTTAATTGCTAAATTAGTTTTATAAACTATAGGTTAAATGGAAACAAACTAAATACAGTAGTTCTTTTCAATTATTTTCTGATGATTTTTCTTATATGGTAATAGGTTAGGCAAATAAAGGATTTTATAGAACTTTCAATGCTTTGTTCTGCAAATAGACACAATATGTTAGAAATAAGTGATGGATATTTTACTTTCAAATTAAACTTTAAAGTTTTTTTAAATGACTAGTAGTTTATCTTCTTTAAAAAGAAAATGAGTTAAAGTTTTATATATATATATTCAGGTAATGTAACATATTCATAAGATTTAAAAATTGTCTTAGATATTAACTATCAAATATAGATAATTTATATATTTTTCTTTTACATGAAAGATTAAAATAGAACATTTATTAATAGAGGGGAATGAAATCTAAACTGGATTGTTAACAAGTGAATTTGGCTATGAATCAACATTACTGGATATTTTTATAGTGTAATCTCTCAACATTTTTGGAATCTCCTATAAATATTAAATTAGAAAGTTTTTATAAATCAGCTGACTATCTTCGTATTTTTAAATATATCTTTCACTTTAGTTAGTCTTTTTTAAATTTAGTTGAAAAGTTAGCTTATTTATTTAAGTAATAAGGAAATTGTTGTTATATCTATAAATGACTATTTATTAATTTTATTAAATATGCCTTTGATTAAACAAGTGGAAAATTACATTTTAGAGAATTCTATTTTTCTCAAAAATTATTAAATATATAAAAGTTTAAAATAAATCAGCATTTCGATTTTAAATTATAAATTTGATTTTTTCAATATTGTAAAAATAAGTCATCTAAACTTTATAACTTATATTTTGGAAGCAATTTTTTGTTTATTTGGTGGAAATTTACTGTAACCTCAATTTTATAAAAAAAAAACAATTTTCCACACCTGCTATACACATGATTTAGAAGAGACCAAAAGTTTTATGACTACAGGTCATATTGCTTATATAAAAATGGTGTTTGTTATTTTCTACAAAAATTACATGCTTCATAATATCCACTTCAAGATTTGGCACATTTCATTCGTTATTAATCTCAATTTTATCAGGAGAACAATTTTTTTGTAGTTAGGTCAGAACATATTTCTTAGGTAGCATCACATGATCACAAATCATTAATGTATTGTTGAATTTTTATTTTATTTTCTATTTTTAATTCATTGTTATTCATAATTAATTTTCTGTTTATCATCATTAACTTGCTATCATTCTGTTTGGCAATATAAATTTATTTGTGTTCTTGACTACCAGCTATAAGTAATTTTGTTAACTGATGACGAATTTGATAATTAATGAGATGTTATGTTTGGTCTTCTGATTATTCAGTGTATGCTTTTTATCTTTAATAAAATTAATAATGATAAAGTTCTTTACCTTAATTTAATAAATTAATAAAGTAATCTTTATATATAAATAATGTTACATATTTAGTATTATTATAATTTAATACATGAGAAAAGTATATTATGTAAATTGAATGTTTTTAGAAATTAAAAAAAATGTATTTACTATAAGATCAAATTTTCTTAAAACAATTTAAGATTTTTTTATAAAAAAAAATATAAGAATATAATTGAGGAAAAAATTTATTCTGTCTTAGCTTTCAGATAAAACAATGGAAATTAATTATAAAAAAACAGGTTAAAATACATACTTTATATTGTATATAAAAAATTGTCGAATTAGGAAAAAAATTGGTATCATTATTCATGTAATAGCACATAATGTAAGTTAAAAATATCGTATATAATAATACAGAACACGTAAAGTAATAAATGAATTTGTTTAAATTATTATTGAATACAAATTATCAAATTGTTTAAATAAATTTGTTAAAATATTATAAAATTTAAAATGATTTTTTTGAAGAAATTGTTTTATATTTAAACATTTTTTAAAAATATATATTAATAATTATTATTTTGTTGTAATAATAGTTAATTATTCTTTAATATTTTAGGAGAAATTTAATATAAGTTATAGTTCTGATAGCTTTGATTTTTAATTATTAATAAATTAGTTTAACCTTCTGTTAAACAACTTGATTGTTTTCTATAAAATATTAATAGACAGTGTTTAATTTTCATTACATTCCTAAAATTGTTAACAAACAAATGGACAATAGATTCTATTTATTATATTTCAGATATTTCTTATTTTTCTATATATATAATAATGATATCATTAATAAAAGAACTATAACAAATTTTGGTCATAGGTGTCTTTAAAGGAGATTTTGATTAATATTAAAAAAATGAGTTTGTATTGGGAGTTAATTACGGTGTTGTTCTGCTAATTATGTGAATAAAATTATCATAATTAAGGATATTTTGAAATTGAGAGTTTATTATTATGATTTTCCTGAGTTTTGTGTTTTGTATTCTTCTTTAGTTTAAGTTAGCTTCTGGTGTTCCCATTTTTCAAGTCATTTTAAATTATCTGATATGATGTTATAGTACAATTTAAAGAATATTTAAGAAAAAGTTTATTAATGTTAATAAACTGTACCTAGTTCTGATAATTTTTTTTGTAAAAATAATTGTCTATTCCTTTTTTTTAAGCATAGCTTTATATGTGAATTTAAAAAAAGAAAATCTACTGTTGATTTAATATTATTAAAATTAAATGAAACTTTTTAAGATCTGATTTCTGTTTTATCATTTAATAATTGACTTATTAAGATTAGCCAAAGGAAGTTTTCTTACTGTTAGTGATAAGAAAATTGAGAAATCATTTTTTAAATTGAGTTTATCTTTCTTATAAATTAATTGTTTTATCAGTTTGTTCCAGTTTTCACGACTAACTTTGCATCTGTTATGAAACTGAACAATGATTATGTATTCAGAATTATATTATCTGATTATAAATTTAGGGAATCAGATAAGAAAAGTTTATCATATAAATTCAATTTTAAGTTTGATTTCTCTCTTGTTGTCTTGGAATTGTTTTGTTTTTTTAAAATATTTCTTATGCAATAAGAAAATTTATATTTGATTTTTCAATAATTATATAATTATATTCACTTTAAAATGTTATATCAACGATTCCCAACCTTCTTCGGGTGGCGACCCCTTTTTATAAAAGTCAAGTGACCCGCGACCACGATACAATTGAAAAAGGCATTTAATTAAAAAAAAACAACTAAATTAGTTTTTTTAGTATAATTTTATTTTAAATTATGTTTAATAATTAATTTAATGCAATGGTTGAAATTGCACGTTATTAACAAGCCTCAAAATTCGCGAATGAGTTTTTGTTAACGACAATCTCGTGTCATTCTCAACATTTAACTTATTCTTTTCAAACTCTCAACACATGTTTCAACCAACTGTGACAGAATAGCGTACCTAGATTACTCTTATTTTAATTTTTTAAAAAATATATGAAATTATTCAAACTTCAAAACACCATTAAAAATAAAAATTGCATTATAGCACTGTATAAGTTGGTGACCCAACAGAAAACCCGTCGCGACCCATAGGTTGGGAACCCATGTGTTATATGTTCTTATAATCAGTTTTCAAAGCTAAAAAATGAATTATAGCACATAATCAGTTTAATAGCACATAATCAGTTTAATAGCACATAATAAGTTTAATANTTCTGATAATTTTTTTTGTAAAAATAATTGTCTATTCCTTTTTTTTAAGCATAGCTTTATATGTGAATTTAAAAAAAGAAAATCTACTGTTGATTTAATATTATTAAAATTAAATGAAACTTTTTAAGATCTGATTTCTGTTTTATCATTTAATAATTGACTTATTAAGATTAGCCAAAGGAAGTTTTCTTACTGTTAGTGATAAGAAAATTGAGAAATCATTTTTTAAATTGAGTTTATCTTTCTTATAAATTAATTGTTTTATCAGTTTGTTCCAGTTTTCACGACTAACTTTGCATCTGTTATGAAACTGAACAATGATTATGTATTCAGAATTATATTATCTGATTATAAATTTAGGGAATCAGATAAGAAAAGTTTATCATATAAATTCAATTTTAAGTTTGATTTCTCTCTTGTTGTCTTGGAATTGTTTTGTTTTTTTAAAATATTTCTTATGCAATAAGAAAATTTATATTTGATTTTTCAATAATTATATAATTATATTCACTTTAAAATGTTATATCAACGATTCCCAACCTTCTTCGGGTGGCGACCCCTTTTTATAAAAGTCAAGTGACCCGCGACCACGATACAATTGAAAAAGGCATTTAATTAAAAAAAAACAACTAAATTAGTTTTTTTAGTATAATTTTATTTTAAATTATGTTTAATAATTAATTTAATGCAATGGTTGAAATTGCACGTTATTAACAAGCCTCAAAATTCGCGAATGAGTTTTTGTTAACGACAATCTCGTGTCATTCTCAACATTTAACTTATTCTTTTCAAACTCTCAACACATGTTTCAACCAACTGTGACAGAATAGCGTACCTAGATTACTCTTATTTTAATTTTTTAAAAAATATATGAAATTATTCAAACTTCAAAACACCATTAAAAATAAAAATTGCATTATAGCACTGTATAAGTTGGTGACCCAACAGAAAACCCGTCGCGACCCATAGGTTGGGAACCCATGTGTTATATGTTCTTATAATCAGTTTTCAAAGCTAAAAAATGAATTATAGCACATAATCAGTTTAATAGCACATAATCAGTTTAATAGCACATAATCAGTTTAATAGCACATAATCAGTTTAATAGCACATAATACACCGTGTATAATCAGTTTGCTGTAATTGTAAACTCTGCAGAGGGTATATAGATTTTTTACAGTTTTTTATTTGGATTTTAAAATTGATATTAGAAAGAAGAAAACAAGCAATTATAAAAATAAAGACATTTCTATCATTTGAAATTTAGAAAATTATTCACACCAGAATTTGTTTGTTCTTTACACTGATTATCCTATAATCTTGGTTAAATGAAAAATTATATAATTAATGTGTATGATATTTTTATGAAAAAAGCTCAAGCTATATGTCATGTACTACTGTGTACAGTACATCCTCCACTACAGCCAAGAAAATTAAAGGGTATAAATTAGGGGCAACCAAGGGGACGCCATAATAGGATCTCACTCCATCCTAAAACTTGCCTCGGGCTGGCACTGTGTGTGTGTGTGTGTCTGTATCTGTACAAAATGCAAGATAATATATGCAAAGAATATATCTTGCATTTTGAATAATATATATATATATATTATTATATAGAATAATATATATATTATTTCTTCCTTTCTCTTTTCCTCTCTTCTCTCTTGCTGATACTGAATTTTGATTATGTTTAGCAAGTTAATATCATAATAATAATAACTTGTGAGTTCTTTTTTATGTTTTGATTATTTTTTTTAAAGTGTTTTATAACATTATATTACTTTTAAAGCTTAAAGTTAAATTTTTATGAATTTGGTAACAGATATAACATGGATGCTGACAGACAATAAAATACTTACATCAATTAAGTTATCACAATTTATAAGTTAGTTTTCCAAAACATTATCTTTTATAGTTTTNGTATAATCAAAATCATAGTATATAAAATTTTATATTTTATTTACATTTATTACAAAGCAGGTCCTACTTGGACAACATTTAATTACCTCAATATGTCTACAGAAACATAAAAAATACAAAATTTCTTTTTAAAAGTTGACAACTCTTGTGTTAGAACTTTGGTTGGTAATTTGAAAAGTATCCTTTTTTAGCAGGCCAGATTTCAAATGAAGCAGATTCTTAAAAACATTTACAGAGGACTTTAAGCTTATCGTTTTAACTCCAGAATATATTCCTAAAATATTGGTACAGAGTTTTCTTACACTCTGTATAAGATTTTTTGAATAACTCAATCTGCTTGTTAACTTTATAATTTTCAACTAAAATCTGTTAACATTTGATATCTAAGAAGTTTTAGAATATAATTCAAGTTTTAATGAAATTTGTCATTACTTACATATATTTGTTTTTAATTCTGAAAAGTATATAATTGCATATTTTTTAAAAATCATACAACTCTAAAGCTCTTTGAACTAAAACTAATAATATATTAAAAAATAATGATTAATGTCAGTGTTTGAGAGTTTTTTTTTTTTCAGAAAATGCTTGAATTAATTAACACTAAATTTACATAGAAGTATTCAGTGATTTGGTACTACATTAATACTAACAACTAACTTAACAATGTCAAAATTTTGGCAACAACATTCTTTTTCTTTCTTTCTTTCAACTACTGGGACTTGGCAGTCCTTACAGATTTTCAAAGGTTTGTTTAGACTTGCTAAGAGGAAAAGATCCCCTTTCCTCTTAGCAGGCTCCTTTAGCCCTCCTTTTGTTTTTTGAACAAATAATGTGAATATCTCTTTATTAATAAAAAACAATTTTAAAAATTTTTTCTGTTAGAAAATAACATTAATTTTATAAGGGTAGGAACCATTATTGACACCAGAAAAAATTTTCAGTTTACCCTCTTCTCAATGGCCCTAACTGTTTATATCAGGGATGTCCAACCTTTTTGTTTCTCTGGGCCGCATTGGAAGAAGTCAAGGAGTTTTGGGCCACAAGTATATATTATATATACTCGTGGCCCAATATACAAGTATATTTAAGGATTAACATGTCTACATTATAATAATAAGTATTAAAACTTTATCACGAAAAAAGATATTTTAAAAAATTACTTCTACAGACACTTTCAATTTTTACTTAAAAATAGATAAATTCATTTATTATAAAAGAGACTAAAGAAAATTTATTTGAAAAACACAAATATTTGTTTTATTTGGGTCTCTAATTAATAAAAAGCGACGAAACACCATTTTAAAGTGCATTTTTATTCAATTAATATA
>NW_019384377.1:958899-966059 GCF_000671375.1 Centruroides sculpturatus
AAGAATATAGAGAATAAACTGCCCAACAAATACCCTTAAACAAAGGAAAAGTACGTCCTTTATGAAGGCATAGAGCCACTACATGAAAATGAAAATTAATGAATACACTGTGTACAGTAATTTACCTGATAAGACAGACCTCAGAAAAATACTTTATGAGAGCTTTTATACTTTTATAAAGCTGTCTATAATGAAAATTAATTAACTAAGGATTTTTTCACCCTGCCAAGGTGTGGACCAGTTATCCGGAGTGCTAAGTTATCGAGGGACGAGTTTTCGAGGTTCTACTGTACTACAATTTAAAAGCCTCACTATTGATGTATGATACTCCTAAAACATTTAAGCAAAAACCTGGTTGTTTATTTTGTGTTTATTTTAGTTTTCAGTCAGAATGTTTAGGCGTTAGATATTTAAAGATTTAAACTGGAAAAATTAAGATTATATATAATCTTATAATAATATTTTTATATGTAACAGTTACTATTAACCAAAAATTAAGAATTGTTTAAAACCTTTATTGTGTTCTATTAATTCAGTTTCCTTGAATGGTTTAATGAAGATTATTTTTTTTTTATAAATTCTCTTATCGTATTAGTGCATTCTAATAAAATAATATTCTTCTCATTAAACAGATTAAGAGTTTAAGCTGCTTATTAACAACAGAAGCTATTTGTATGATTAAAAAATGACATTTAGATATGCTTCTGGCAATTACATATTCAAAAATATCTTATTGATTTCTTTTCTGTAAGATACACTAAGCTAAAATATGATTAATGACATAATTTTTATATAATAATTTTTACAAATTTTCATACATTTTCCTGTTTTTTTTCTTTTCTTTTACAGAATAAAAAATATATATATAAAATTTTAAACTTCTGCTTCATTAATTAGACAGAAATCACTCTTGTAGTGTTTACTAATTACTTTTATATTACATAAATGAATCATTTATTGATTCTTTATTGTAGAATATGAAATTAATGTAAGTGTTTGAATGTAATGCACTAATGTAATGAAACGAAAGCTGTATTTGAGGATAAAATCTTATGTGCTTTCATAGAAATAAAAATTGCTTGATTAAGGATACCAAAAATTGTATAATATGAAATGCTTTCAACCTTAGTTTAGGCTCTTCTAAGCTTGCATGTAAACAGAATACATAACAATGAAATAAATTACCATATTTTTCTTTCTCTGAAAATTGCACTTGTAATAAACAGTACTACTACTCAGACCTTTAAAATGCAGTAAAATTTTTAATTCTCAAGTCGTTTAAAATGACCAAAAATGGTCATTTTAATCGACCTTCAGGACAGAAAGAAACAAATTACAATTTAAAAAGAATGAAAGTTTTTTGTCTTATAAGACATACTGTTGTGTTGAGCACATCACATTTTTCAAGTGGATTTTTGGGAAAATATTTTTTACACTATAAGATACATTTAGCTTATAGGACATATCCTAATTTTCAGATAAATTTTAGGTACAAAAATGTGCATCTTATAAAGCAAAAAATATGGTATATTTTGTTACTCTGCATTGATTTGCAGGTATACTGAGAATAGCTTGAACCTTGACCATGAACATTTCCTATTAAACAATTTTTGATATAAAATTTTTTTTAAACAAAATTTTTGATATCCTTAATCAAGCATTTTTTTATTGAACAGTATGTTGCCTAGTTTCACATATTTTTATTACTTTTATATGTTATTTCGAAATAACTATGAGTGTGGAAAGTAAATAAATAAGATCAATAAATTCAGTAAAATAATAATTACAGAATGAAGTGTTACATTTGTATTTTATTATATTTTGATATAATGAGAAAATTATTTTATAGTAAATCTATCCACTTCATTTTCACTGAAATTTTCTGTATTATGGTAATAATAATTTACTACCAGAATTATTGTTGAAATTACTACTAAGTAATATGAGGTATCTTTTAGATTCTTTCCTATCTGCAGTAATGAAAGTTCAGTACATTATATTGCTATTTTGTAATTAATATTTAAATTAACTTGTGAAAAATCTGTAAATTATAGAAAGTGAAATCAGTCAATTGAGAAGTATTTAGAGAATAATAATAATAATTTTTAATTTAAAAAAATTAAATATTTTCTAAGGGCATTTTTTGATTAGTTAATTTAAATTTATGAAATTGCTTATCAATCATTATTATTTTTTCATAATGTCTGACATTTTTAATGTAAGTTGAGAAAAGAAAGAAATTTATTTAAACTAAAGAATGAATATCCTTACACTTCAATCAGTTTGTGTATAATTTGGAATTTAATTAATTTTATTCATTTTATACAAAATTTATTATTTTAATTAAAAGATGAAGTATCAAAACAGTTCTTAATTATATTGTTAGTTTTTGTTTTTATTTTCTCTAATGGATGATTTGCTTAATTTGAGTAATCCTTAATAACAAATAAAGGATCAAAATGTTTACAATATTTTAGCTCTGTGTATAATTATTTAGATTAAAAACAGAATTACTTTTTATAGTTAGAATAAATTCATGAAGATTATTTCTATTTATGAAACTATATTAAAAATATTGATCAGCGAATAGAATTTTCAACATTTTAATTTGGTCTTATGAATGATTACCTGACAAATAATGACAATAGAATTTCTGTTGGGTCTGCATTTAAGTTTTAAAGTATTAATGAAAATTAGGCATTTATTGATTTTTATTAAATTTATTTTATGTTGCTGTTTTGTTTTATTTTTTACATTACTTTTAAAATATGAACTTATAATGTCTTATTTTTCACTATTGTATAAATAGAATTATATAGGTAACTTTCTTGCCGAAAAATTAAAATTAAGTGATACAGAATTTTATTGGCAATATAAGAAAACAGGCTAAAAAGTTTAAAATAAACACTTTATCTTCTTTGAATTAGAATTTTATTACAAATTAGAATATGCAGTTAATCAAACAGATTGTAAATTAAAATTAAGAATTATGTGCAAATCTAATGCATTTGTTAGAATATAAATTATTGGGCTGCAATTTTCAAAAATTGGAGACCTGTAAATTTCCACTTGTGTCTGTTCATCCTTAATCTCAAGAATAGAGTTAGGTAGATGAAAGTTGAGACCAGATATGGAAAGTTTAGGGGCAGGAGGACCCAATTAACTATATACAAATGTTTGGTTTGGACTGGAACTTACATTATTTCAATTCAAAAATCCTGAACAGAGTTAGTCAGATGACTGGATTGACTTCATTGCTAACAGGAAAAATATGTACAGGGGCAAGACACTACTAAACTTTAGAGTATTGTAATGAAAAACTGCCACCTGGCATTGTCACAATGTCACAATAAATAATTGCTCATATACAATAAATTTATGTAGAATTTTTCTTTCAAACTGCAATTTTATTTTTTCAGTAAGTTTGTGTAAATTTGCACGTAGTTCTTAATTTTAATTTAAAATCTTACGTTCCAAAATGAATAAGCCATAATAAAAAAAAAAACAAAAGTGATCATTTTAATCTTTTTATTCTGTTTTTTTTGTATTGTCAATAAAAGTGTATATCTCTTAATTTTGATTTTTTTTTTTTGGTGAGAAAGACACTATGTATTGCCTGTTTACACAACAGCAGTTAAGAATTGTAAATTATTTCTTATCCTTTTAATGTCTTACTTATATATAAAAGCATTATCATAATTATAAAATAAATGAATTAAAAAGAGATTTTGATATAAAATACATTTAAGACTTTTATTATAAAAAATTTTTTTTCCTAGAGATAAGCTTTTACATCCTTTAATTAAGAATGTTTTGATATAATTTTAATGTAAATATCAATTTAATTGTTTACAAAATTTTAAGTGTTTACAGAATTCATTATTTTGTAATTATGTTAGTCTGAAAGTGATTAAAATTTGAACAAGTTTTTTATGTTTTTTTAAAGAAAATTTTGGCATTTTTTTTCTCTAATAAACATTTGTCTTCTCTAAAATTGATTATTTTAAAAGTAGAATTTGCTTATTATAAATGAATAATAATTTTGAATTATTTATATTATTTAGTGAATTTATTTGAACATAAGCTTAATCAGTTAAGCTTTGAAGTAACCTTGTTAATTAAGCTTAAGTTGATTATTTTATTCAGATTTTGGTTAAATAATATGAAGTTATTTAAAATTTTATAAAAATAATTGCAGATCTGTGCATAATTTTGTTTTTTATTTATTTTTTATTTTTTTAATATTGTAGCTTATCATTTAAAATAGATGTATGAGATATGTTGAAAGTTATTTATGTAAAATAAATCAATGTGATTGTTCTATAAAATTTTTTTGTTCCATAATTTAGAATTTTAAAAACGGTTTTGATGTTTTAAATATTATCCCTGAGGATATCAAGTTATAAAATTTAATGCAAGTGCTCCATTAAATAGTCAAATTTTGTTTATTTTATTGTGTAATATCTGGAGATAGTTTATTTCATGTATAAATATTGTAACTTGTATTCTGTTACAAAATTGTTACAAAGTTCAAATTTGTAACAATTTTGGAGTTAAAAAATTTGGAATATTTTTTCCCCTCTTTTTATTTAGATAAAGTTTAATTATTAAATGTGTTTAAAGTTTGATATATCTTTTCATTATAATTTTATATAGTATTTGGAGTTTTTATAAGGTTCTAAAGCTAAATTCTTAAAGCTACTTCAACTGTTGAAAATTGAATAAATTTGACTTCGTTATTTATATCATTGATTGTTTTTTGTTATAATTTAATGATAAAAAGGAGCTATTTAAATGGCATAGTTTCCAGCTGTTTAAATTCATTTATGATATATTTTTAAGCATTAGTATATAAAAATGTATGTGATTTTATGTGTATTTTAGTATTAGTGTTAAATTTAATAATTGCTTACTTGATTGATCTTTATTTTGTATATAAACTTTTATATATATATATCTGCAAAGTTCAAATAAAGGCTTCAAACATTATAACAAAAAGTCTTTAAAATAATAGAAATAAATTTTTATATTTTATTGAAATGACACTTTCACTTCGGCTTCATTCCAAATAGTGGTTTGATCAATATTGCACTCGTATTCCATCTATTGCCATCTCACGTCACTTTGAATGCTTTATGAATCGTCTTTAGGAACAAATCTATATTTATGAAAACAATAGTTCTGTTATCTGATACTTAAATCTTATTAGCCTGTAAATTAGTTGAACTTTTAGTAAATATTAGTAGTATTGATAGGGAATTATGACATGGATATCAGAAAATATTTTGTATTAGTAAACTGTAATGTGACCTGTGGTTCTAAGAATATTATTTTGCAACCTGGATGCATTTCTGTCTTGAAACTTATGTGAAGATTTGATTTCAAAAAATAAATACTTGATATTATCATATTTATTGTTAAATCAATACTAACAATGTATTTTTAAGAATGTCTGAAATTTGTTTCACAGAAATGAAGAACTGAAAATTTGTCCATAAATTTGGAGAACTTATTTTGCTAAATTAGTTGATAATCTTGAACTTATTAGTAAATTTAATATTCATTAATGTGTTTTGTATTTTTAATGGATAAATTTGCCATTGATTAAATGAGGTTAGATAATTATGTTACAACAACCAAAGAAACTAGAACATATTAAATACTAACTATTGCTGTTTTTGACTTTTGAATGCATTTTTATCTCATTATATTGGTTTAACTCTGTCACACTTTTATAACATCCAAAAACTGTTTGATGTTTACAAAAGCAAAAAAAAAAAAAGAAAAGGAAAAGAAAGAAAATTGAATAAAAATAGTTAAATTTAAAAAAATCCAGTTGTAATCCAGACTTTCTATTAATTCATTACAAATTTATATGAAATCCACTGCAGTTCTATACAATCTAAAATTAAAACTTCATAAATATGAAATGCTAACTCTAAATTTTATCTTATTTTTTTATTCTTCTGATAAATTATTTTATTATGTGGAATTTTGTTACATAAGCTTAAGAAAACATTACCATAAATTTAAAAAGACTAAAAGTTGAATGAGAAAGGTAAAATATATTATTTATAATAACTACTATTGTATTTGTTGTCAGTATCATAAAGTTGACCAGATGTTCTTGCAGTAAAGAGTCATACTACTGCAATATGAAATCTTAGTTTTAACACAATCCAGACCCTCATAATTTAGTACAGGATTAAGCATAATTTCCCATCTCTTCCTCATACTGCTTTATCCATCCCATTGCAGGTTATGGATATAATTGCTACTGATTGTATAGCCTTAATTTACTGGTATCTTATGTTAACTAACTAATGTTAAATAATTTTAAAAAAATAGCAGATTATGCTGCAATAAATAAATGATACAATTGTCAATTAGTATTTTGTTTTCAATTACTTAACTGAACAAAATAACATTATTTTCAAATTCATTAACAATCTTTTGATTTGAAAAGATCAAATTGAAGTATGATATGCAGCATAATATTCAGAATCTGTGTTAAACATTCAAAATGTTAAATGTAATGAATAAAAAATACAGTTCTGTTTGATAAGAATTTTTTTTTTATAATTTGTTTCATGACTATTTTCTTTGTTATAAAACATGAGTTTTGCAATACACTGAATTGCATTCAATATCTCTGTTATATCAAAAGAGAGCTTCTTGAAGAGATTATCTGGGAAAGTAGAGATATTTCCTTAGGCCTGAAGAAAAATTAGGTGCCTGTAGTGGCCTGCTCATATAAAAGTAATTCTATTTTTACTAACTGAAAATAAAATCTTTAAGACTGCTTTTTATTAATTAATAAAGAAACATTCTATGCATTTCATTTGTTAAAAAAAATGTAGCTAAAGGGATCTTCCCTATCCTGGACCCCATATAAGCTCATGATGGCCCTGATCAGAGCCGTAACTAGCCATTCCTGTGCCCTGTGCAAGAATTTGAATTTAGGCCCCTTAATTTATTTGGTTTGGGAAAATAATAAAACAAATATATTACAATAGACTTTTAATAAGATTTATTTTAATTGAACTTTTCTGGCTTTCATTTCAGCAAATTCATTAATTACATGATCATAATTAGTATTTTTAATGATAATGTATTCTATTGAAATAATAGAAATATTGGACAATCGTTCTTGCCCGATA
>NW_019384377.1:966103-1019803 GCF_000671375.1 Centruroides sculpturatus
AATAAATATGGCTGCAGTTTATAAGGTTTTTGAGTAGTGGATTTTAAGATTTCCTCTTTTTGCAGAAACAGAAAATCAGTATAATAAATCCTAATAATATACTACATCCAAAAGTAGACAATACTACAGTAGAACCCCTCTAGTCCGCCCTCGGCTAGTCCGTCACTCCGGTTAATCCGACCGTGGTCGGAGTCGAGAAACTTGTCCCGACTCGTCGGTGACTCACCGTCCGTGGCGTTTTTCTGTGTTCGTTACAGTGTATGTTTTACATTGTGTGTACATGTACAGTTTTGTGTGTGTTTTCAACATTCAGGAGTGAAATGTAAACACATTACTCTTTCATTAAATGAAAAATTAGCAGTACTACAAAGACTGGACAAAGGGGAAGATTGTTTATTTTACTTTTTTCTGATAATCTGACCTTTTTTGCGTTCCGACCATACCCCCAGTCCCAAAGGTGACGGATTAGAGGGGTTTTACTGTATATGTAAATGTTTAATTATTAATAATTAAATATTTAAAACTAAATAGTTAATGATATCTTGAAAATTTCAATCTTAGACAAATTATTTTCTGAACTATAATTTATTACAGAAAACTTAAAAGATTTTTAAAATAATCATTTTTTATTGGATGATTATTATAATGCTAATGTGATACTATGCTGTTTGTACTAAATGCTATAAGGGATCAAAGTCAACTTATAGAACAATTGATTTATACTATTATTGGATTGCAGACCTATATATTCCCTTTGTTGTCTGTCTGTTCTTTGTTAATCTTGAGAATGGAGTTAGATGAAGATCCAGACCCAGATATGGAAATATTAGGAACTGGAGGCCCCAATTAACTATATAAGAACTTCTGATCTAGACCAGAAGTTGTGTGATTTCAATTCAAAATTTTCTTCAGTATGGAGTTAGATGACTGGCATGACTCAGTTGTTATCAGGAGAAGTATATTGTACAAGGACAAGGCATCATTAAAATGCAGACCAAATATGGAAAGCAGTGCCTGCCCGAGGCAAGTTTTAGGATGGAGCGAGATCCTATTATGGCGCCCCCCTTGGTTGCCCCTAATTTATACCCTTTAATTTTCTTTACCACTGAGGCACCCCCTAGGACTTAGCGCCTGAAGCAGCTGCTTCGTTTACCCTATGATAGGGTCAGCTCTGATGGAAAGCTTAGAAGCCAGAGACCCCAATTAACTTATATATGAATTTCCAGTCTGAAACAGAAGTCACATGAATTATAAATTAAAAAGCAATTAAAATTTGCAGCCTGGCATTGTGATAATGTCACATTTGTAATGTATTTTCATCAAAAAGCTATTCTAATATGTATTTGAGCTAATTAAATTAAAGCTGAATTAATCAATGCATCTTTAACAGTAGGTTCAAAGAATGTTGTTTTTGATGTGGTTGACATGTCATCATCAGACATGGACAGTTGAAAGTGGAATGCCAGTGTCAGTAAGAAAGGAAAACTGATAGAGTAAACAAGCAAGGAAAGGCAGACTACAGTTGCAGTGGTTGACCCAAAAGACTAAGGAGAAACATTAGCATCCTTTAAACTTCACCTACCATTTAAGGCAGTGTTTCTCAACCTCTAACAAATCGTCGCCCCCTTCAACGTAGTATCGCCCCTTCAATAAAACTGTTACGTAGTATCGCCCCCTTCACTTCAAAATTCCGATGCCGAGGGCCAAGGCTAACGCCAAATTCGTACTGCATTGAATAGACTAGTGACTAGTATAATGTTATTTGTTTAATTATTGTATGATATAACGAATAAAATATCTAATTATTATTAATATAATGTTTTACTATATTGCCCAGAAAATTGTTTTTTGCCCCAAAATATAAATTGTTACAAATTGCCCCCTCAACATGGAAAAATGCCCACAGGGGGGCAATATCACCCCATTGAGAAACACTGATTTAAGGTGTTGATTAATTCAACTGAGTAACCACAGTGGCTAATTCATCCTTATTAATCAAATTAAATTATGTAATTATATTAGTGTACATACAATTCACTTTGATAATATTTGGGTTACTAAAAATTTTATACCAAAATTTTTCAACGTAATACTGACTTTTCACAATAGAAAAGTCTATGTTACATGGAAAGTAGTTCTCTTTATAATTAAATTTGACTTTTTTTAAATTTATCATTTAATTTAATAATATTTTGAGTGAACATATTATAAAAAAATAAAATTCATTTAAAAATTGTGAATATGAAAGTTTCCCTATTCAGTAATTTCCATTTTGTTGTTGTTATAAAAAAAATCAGATGAAAAAACAGCTTGAATCTAAATTAATTTAATCTTGGGAATTAGAATGCCTAATGCTTCAATTTTACATATATAAAATAATATAATGAACTAATTTTAATTTTATTATAGTCTATTCATTAAATTATCAAAAATTGAGGAAATGGAAATAAAAAACATAATAGAGAAGCAAGTTGGATTAGTTTCATCAATAACTCTTTATTCACATAAGGTCAGAACAGAAAACCTCCCATTAAAAAAAAGAATCAAATTTTTTCTTTGTATCAACATCTCCTGTGTTTTCTACTTGACCTGTAATTTATTAACATATAAAGTAAATTAAAATGTTCCAACATATCAGCTGATTTGTTACATACAAAATTAAATAACAACCAAAATATAATGAACTGAAACAAAATTACTTTCCATTAAGCATGCTTGAAACCTTTCTTCTTCTTTTCAATTTTTTGTTAAATACAAGGTGTGACAATTAAATTTCAGGACTGGGGTAATAAAAGGACACAAAGAACATATAATGAAAAACCCTTTTAATATGTTTCAAAATAATCCCCCTGGAGGGCAATGCACTTCTTGCAACACTTATACAAGTTCTTGAAACACTTGGCAAAGTCACTTCCGCTGACAGTTCTCAATTCCTTGGTCACATTGCACTGTATGTCCTCCAGGTCATCGAATCTTTGTCCCTTCAATGTGATTTTGATTTTCGGAAACAAAAAATAGTCGCAAGTCGACAAATTTGGTGAGTATGGAGGGTGGTTCAACTCCACATTGCCATGTTTGGCCAAAAACTCCTTGACAACAGTTGCAGTGTGTGGGCGGGCATTGTTGTGCAGCAGTACCCAGCTTCCTCTTGCTGCAAACTGAGGCCTAACCTGACGAGTTGTTTCCAGATTGATACCAGTTGTCTCCGCTATCATCTGAATAGACACTCAACCAGGGCTGTGGAGTCAGAGTCAGAGTCATGGAGTTTTGGTGTTTTAGCTGTAGTCGGAGTCGTCAAAAAATCCGCCAACTCCGACTCCTTTTTACTTACCAACTTCTTTTGTATATAAAATGGAAAAGTATTGGAATCGTGTCAAATTTGATCCTCCAAGTTTTTTTTTTTTTTTTTTTCAAATCTACACGTTTGGAGACCTCCCGAACCCCTCAAAAAAGTCAATAAAAGGGGAAAAATTGTGTGTGTGTGTTGGTGTCTAATTTGTTTAATTTCTTTATTTTCTGTTCTGAGATATTAAACAATATCTCAGAATGGATAAAGTTTTAAGAAATGAAATGTGACACTGTAGCTTGCATATAAAGGGGCATTAATACAATACAGCCTCAAACTCGGCCTAATGTGGACCGAAGGGTGGCCGAGTTTGTGAAAATGCCAGGTTATCGGGAATGGGGTTAAAAAAGGATAAGCATGCGTGTTTCCTCAGAAAATATTGTACTGTACTTGTATGTATTGTTTGCTTGAGAATACACCAGAGAATAAACTGCCCAAATACCCTTAAACAAAGGAAAAGTATGTCCTTTATGAAGGCATAGAGCCTTTACTACATGAAAATGAAAATTAATGAATACACTTTGTACAGTAATTTACTTGATAAGACAGACCTCAGAAGAATACTTTATGAGGCATAAAGCTGTCTATAATGAAAATTAATTAACTAAGGATTTTTTTGCTCTGCCAGGGTGTGACCGAGTTATCTGGAGTGCTGAGTTTTCGAGGCTCTACTGTACTATTAAATTTTGGTTCTTAATTAAAGGTCGATAGGGTGAAGACATAAAAGGGATCATGTGTCATATCTCTTAATGAATATTTTACTTGTTATTAGCATTCAAAATTTAAAAAAATAAAATAAAACTTGTCTCTATCCTCAAAGTAAGCTTTTTTTTTGTCATTTTATAATAGTACAGTAAAACTTGTTAAGATGTTCTCGCCTAAGATGTTAGAATGTGTATGGAGACACAATTTAGTTCAACAACTTTGACACTTAATAACTAATTCCTGTGTTAAACCATCTGACTCCGATTCTGACCACTTTGATTACAGAAATTATTAGGCTTCAAACAGGGTGAACAAAATCATGCACCCTACAGTCTAACATCCACACATATAGAAAAAACCTTGAATCTTTTGTTTAATTAACTCGAAATTTCAAGGTGTTCTGAATCCAAAAATGTAAAAATTTGGGAGAGGTCATTTTTTGACCGAGCGCTACGCTTTGTTATATATCCTCTGTTATATATAACAGCCAGAAAAGTAAAAATTATTGAATACATATTTATATATTACTCAGAGGAGTCTTTTAGCTTTGAAATAAAAAGTTTCTATGTTTTATCTTTATTAGAACTCTATTTATTGAATCTTTTATTCTGAGGTCACGTAATGACATCAAAACTTCCGGGTCTCTTTTGGTAACTAGTCTGCCCCTAGTCGGAGTCGGATGGTAAGGGAAAGTTGGAGTCGTAGTTGGAGTCGGTAGATTTTTTACACGACTCCACAGCCCTGCATTCAACGGTCATATCGCATCAAGTCTCTGATTTTTTCGATGTTTTCTGGTGTTCGAACTGATTGAGGTCATCCAGGGCGAGCATCGTCCTCAAGGTCTTCCCGACCATTCCTGAAACACGCAAACCACTCAAAACACGAGAGCGGGGATAGGTTATCATTCCCATAAACTTGCTTGATGAGGGCATACGTCTCTGTTGCACTTTTACCCAACTTGTAACAAAACTTAATGTTCACTTTTTGTTCCATGACAAAAACATGACAGCACTTTCTCACAGCAATATGTGAATGGAGTACAGAAAAAGAACAAGTTATGAGACATGAACAAATCTTTGCAGACAAGTAGCCAGATGGTTGAACTATTATGACAAGCTTAGACAAGTTTCTGCACGCTGACACTGCAGTGCTACACAACCAGTCCTGGAATTAAATTATCACACCTTGTATATATTTATTTTTTTCTGCTTAGTTAGAAGTCACCAGAATATCCTCTCTAAATCTGAGTGCTTTTGGTTGTCTCAGTTGATCATTGGAGATAAAAACTGCTATCGAAAACTTGTAATGTCAAATTGAAACATCACCTGCTCTTAAAATTCATGTTGTTCACTATGAATTTTATTTAGATATTTTAGCTATTTGTTCTATAATATTTCAAAGATATACTTATTTTTATTCTAATTATTATGTTTTAAAATGTGATCCAAATACTCCCACAATCTGTTATGTGTAAATTTGATACTATTAATTTGATTACATATTTCCTCAAAAATTTATGGAATAATATATTCTATAAAGATTTACTACTGTGTGATGAATTAAATAATATGGTAATTTAAATTTCTTCAGTTATAGATAGTGTTTTGCAATTATATTTATATAGTTTATTGCAAATTTATTGCAGTCAGTATAGATAAGTTTTAACATGTTTTATCTGCTTTAACTATCATTTTCTTTCAAAAAGGACAATATTTTATTTCTTCCAGTAGTAGTCCTTTCTTTCTAGACAACCTAACTTTACTATCATACTTGACTCATTAGTCTATCTTTCTACATTCAAGTTCTTGGTCTTAAAATAAATTTTACCAAGATTCATATCCAGTTTGTCTTATTTCCATTTTCTATGTGTATGCAGTAATAATAATTTCCTTCTAGATTTTGAAAAATTTTTCTGAAAATTGATGTATTTGTGTTCATGCTAAACAGGAACAGTTTACTTTCATCATTGGTTAATGATTCACTTTCATCAAATAGAATAACGATGTGATATTGGCTAATTAAAAAATATCATAGGCAATTCTGATTAACCACAGTTAAACTTTTTTTCATTGAATTGCTTATTAAAATTCATCTTCAAAACAGGAATTTTTATTGTTTCAATATCACATCAGGTAGCTGTATGCAAATTATTCATTTTAAGTTTTCTCTTGCTAATTGTTTGTTGTAATAAATGATCTTTATGAATATTTATCATTGAACTTTATATAAAAATGTTAAGTAAATAAATAAATATATATTTTTTTAAATTGTATCATTTCTGTCTGTCTAATAATAAAGCTGTTACTGTTACTAAATTTAATTGATAAATATTGAAACAATTTCAACTTTTATTATTATTATTTGTTTATTTATTCTTTATTCATATTTATCATAGTTTATTGCATTATCTTCTTACTGATCTATATTTTAATTTAATTATTTTTCACATAAAAATGTACTGATATGTAAGAGTAATTAATATTTTTGTATTTTAATTGAGATAACACTTATTTGCTTTTTACATTAATCTAGAGCAGCGTTTCTCAAAGGGGGCAATAATGCCCCCTTGTGGGTAATGAGTAAATCTAGGGGGTGATGGAGGCAGGGTATTGAACGGTGACCAAAGGCAAAATTGGGGTCACTGAAAGCCATTCCCTTTCCTCTGTTAAACTGATAAGAGGAAACATTGCGTTTAATGGTTTTCAGATGTTGAGAACAATGTACAGTAAGGCAGTGGCGTAGCGTGGGTGTCAGCCGCCCGGGGTGGAGGAAAATTTTGCCGCCCCCCTTATTTAGGTGTCTCCATTTAAAAGACTAAAATTCAGTTTCGTCATAGAATAAGTAATGAAAAATTCCATGCTCATTTTAATCGGTCCAAATCATAGGTGCGACCAAAAATATGAAATGAAATGAAATGGTTCAAATTTTTACAAGATATTATTATTATTTATTGTGAAATTTTGTCGCCCCCTAAAAGTGCCACCAGGGCGGACTGCCCCTGCCGCTCCCACTACACTACGCTACTGCAGTAAGGGCACGAAGTGTGAGATTCATAGAAAAGTTTTCCTAAGAATATTTCCAATCCTTTCTCACACAAGAGAAAATGGGTTAGGGGATGTTGGGTATAACTTTATGGAACAAAGAGGTCAGTGGATTGAAAAAGTTTGGGAATCTAGAGAATCTGATCTAGAGAAATAAGGTTATTTAAAAAATTCAAGGAAAAAATAAATTGTAAACTAAGATTTGAACCAAATATCTGTTTTATGAATTATTTAGCATTTTTCTGTGAAAGTAGTATACAGTGTATTCCGTGAGGAAGTGGCATATTTTTACAGCATTCTTTAGAAGCCTAAGGGATCTAAAAATGTTCTAAAAGTATAACCCCTCAAATGCATTGTTTCAGTGCTAGAAGGTTTTAAAATTTAGACTAATTATTCCTAAGATGCTGTTCTACAACACTCTCTAGCACTGTGGAATAGTGTAATCTTGCTGCTCTTATTACCTTCAGAATCTTATGCTTTTGCAAAAAATGTAAAGTTTTTTTGCATTGGCACTTTAGTAAAGCTCAGAAGCTGATAGGCAGCAAGATTGAAGCTTTTCTGTTGTGTTTCAGAAAGCATCTTTAGGGATAGCTAGTTGGAATTTTTAATTTCCTCTAGCACTGAAACAATGTGTTTGAAAGACTATGTTTATAAGACATTTTTGAATTTCTTAGGCCTCTAGAATAGCTGTAAAAATATTGCCCCTTCCTCCTGAAACACTATATTACTTGATATAATTACATACCTTTGTGTGTCTGTATTATTATGTAGTCATCTTAAAAAGTTTATAATAGATAATTATGTTGTTTATAAATATTCACATAGTGAAAATACTTGATCAGTATATTCTTATACTTGCATGTTTACTTTTTTACTTCACACTAGTTGATATTTTTGTAAAGTATGTCTTTTAGAAACCTTTTATTGTAATACTAAAAATTGCTTTATTTAAATTTCCAAAATTTCTTTAAAAAGTTCTTCAGCTTGATAAAATTTTGAGTGATAGAGTTTATCCAGTTATTACAAATGTTAATTAAGTAAACATTAAATATAAACTTTATTATAATTGTTTTATTAATTCTACATTATATTTAAATGCAATTATGTATTTTATTATATCTAATAACATTATTGTAATTATTAATGTACAGTTATTATTAAATCCTGTATATAATATAATTATGTACAGGATTTATTAAGAATTATTATTTTATTAAATAAGTTATGCATATAAACCTGTTGGAAGAGATTAAATTGACAATAATTTTAATAACAATTATAACATTATTATTATAAGGACTATATATTAAAGACAAGTAATGTCTTGTAGAGATAAATGAAGTATCTGTATAAATTACAATTTGATATGCTAAAGTGAATAAAATGATTAACATTAAGATAATGGATACAAGTTTACAGTAGAAATGTCTGATTTGAATGTTATAAAGACATGAATGGCTGAGACAATCAAGATTCTGAAAGAGTCTAGGTTGGAACCTCAAAAATTTTCTGGATAGTTTGACCAGATATGTCAAGCCTTATCTCTTGTCATCTGTCTACTTCCATTGTTGACCTGATTGATTCCTTTATGCAGAAGAAAAAAAAAACGTCTTTTTATTACCTGTAGGGCTCTGTCTTATTGACATTAAGAGGATCTTTAAACAGTAAAAAAATTAAAAAGAATGGGAAGCATTAAAAAAATGTTTATATGTATATCAACTATTTTTATAATTATATATTTAAGAAATTGTCAGATAATTGACAAAAATAATATTCACCTATGTTTATTTATCTCTGATTTATTAAAATACTTAATTCTGATATGATAAAGATTAACATATACAAAACAAATGTTGTAGGTTTTTCTGTTAGAATTGCATTTCACTTTACTAGTTGAGTTGATAAAGAAAATTTCATTTTTAGTTTTGAGGAGAATAATGTTTTTCGTATAATCTCAGTTCAATTATTAAAATTTTATTACAAATTTGAAAGAGAATTATATATAAAAAAAGGGCCATTAGAAATTGTCAATATACCAATGGATAACGTAGTAGATTCAGAAGATAAAATGGTAAAAAAATTGTATATTTTAATTGATTTTATCAATGATAATCCTACAGTTGTAAGAAATAGATCAATTAATAGCTGAAATTATTCTTTGACATTATTGACTCCATGTATTATAGAGAAAATAATGTTATTTTACTAAGTGCTGTATAGAAGTCATTGAAAGAATCTTTGCTTTTTGTTTGAATACATTCAAGGTGTCTTTACCTCATCATCAGATTGTCTCGATTTTTGAATGCTGTAATGGATTCAAACATGAAACATATCTTACTGCATTGGATTCTGTCTTGGAACATTTTTTTTCTTTAAAAAATATCAACAACCAAATCTGATGCAGTAAGGAATATTCCATGTTTGAATCTATTGATGATGAAATGAATACACCTTGAAATGCATTTAATCAAAAAGCAAAGATTTTTTTCATGACTTCTATACAGCACTTCTCAAGATAATGTTAATTTAAATTATGAATTTCAATTTTATATTTACAATATGTTTATCTCCTTGGGAGAGAGAAATATCTAAAATAAGAAAATTTGTGAGATAATGAATGTATTCTACATTCACATGGACAACAAAATTAGGATGACAATCAGCAACAATAACCAATTCTACAAATTATCTCTTTTGACTTTGACAGTTGTTAGACAGTCAGTTGAACCTATCATTGATGCTCATTATCATCATAATTTTGCAACTACTTTTTGTTAGTCTTAGAATATCTTTTAATATTTCTATTTATTTGAATATATTGGAATAATGCTGAAAGATTCAAATCATGATGAATAGATTTTTTTCTGAAACAAATACTGTATTTTGTGATATTTTTGTTTCTTGGATATCATCAGCTTAGTTAAATCACAAGAAGAGAAGTGTTTAACATGTATTAATTTAATAATACAGATTAAATTATAAAATTAAATAATTTTTTATAAAAAATAAACTAGCAGAATTCTTAAATTTACAATCTTATAAAAACTATGTAAATTAATTTTCTTCAGTATGACAAAGAAATATGAGAAACACAAACAGATTATAATAATTTAAATAACAAAGTGTAATAAATATTTTGATAATTATCTTTGATACTAGATAAGAAAAACATGAAGTATCTAATCAAAATTATCACTTGTAAATAATGATTGAGAACATGTTAAATCTTTGAATTGTTTGAAAAATTGATTGACTTAAATATCTGTTTAAATCAGAATAAAATGATTAATTTAAAAATCAATGAATTAAGTTTTTCATTAAATAAATACAGAATCAACTTTAGTAGAAAAATAAAATGTTTCTGATGAGGAACATAATTTAATGCATTTCTTATAAGAAAAAAGTTATTGGAAAATTTTTTTCTGTTTTTGTTTTTTCTTATATTTTTTAATATATCATAGCAATTATATTTCTCTCAGAGTGTTTATTAAGTTTCTCTGTTAGCATTTTTGCAGTTAATTCAAGTAAGTGTTGATACTTATCTCACTCCTGCGTTACATGCTGTGCAAATATCTAAAAAATGTACCATAGAATGGCTTTTCTGCTATAACTGTAGTTGTAGGCCATATGAGTTATGATTGAGTCTCTGAAGAAAATGCTACACGTCAGGTTTATTACACTTTATGATGAACACAACATTGACATATCCATATCTAGTGTACAGTACATTATAATTTGATGTTAAAACCACATTAAGGTTAATGTCAGACAAGCATGATTTCACAACCGTCATTTTTCACAGACATTACAGTATTGAATAAAACATATGGGAGGGGTCAGATAGATTTGGACATGAAAAATCATGTTGCACTGCATGGATAGACCACTGGATTGTCCATGATAATCTCATGACATTGTGTGACTGTTGCATGCTGGGAGATACGCACCAAACTTGCAGTGGTCAGATGAGCATGAAAAATGACAGATATGGTAACATTGTTTCAAGGAAATACTGGGTTGGCATTGTTTCTGGCTGAAGAGTGTATGGTATTTGCATATTCTAAAAAAATGAACATGGATATTAGTAAAACAATCATACAAATTAATGTGGGTCCAGAATTGAGAGAAACTTCATTTGAACTTTATAAAAAGAGAAATAAGAAAAAGGAAGGCTGGTTGTGATCAAAAGGACATACCCAATATTGCCTAAGTCTTTTATTTGTTTTTAAATACTTCTGTCTGTATGTAATAAAAAAAAACAGCATATCACAATCTATGAGATCCATGTTTACATATACATTTCTGAAGTGAAACTGATTACCAATGCACTCTGTGAAAAATAGCACTTGTCTGACAAAGCCTGATCCGTGAATGGAAAAACAGCATTAGTGCATTTTTACGCTCATCTGACATTAGCCTAATTTTTGTTCCATGTAGATCTGTGAACTACTTGATCCACCTCCTATGGACAATTCAGATTAGTCTGGTATGCTTAAGCTTTCTTAATATTTGGTTGTATTTATAATACTTGTTTAATGAATTAATTTATTTGCAAAATTATAAATCCCTTTATTTTGGATTCTACATAAAAATTTAATTGAAATTTTATACTTCATGATATGCATCAATTGGTAAAGCAGTTGATAAGAAATTAGCAATTTTATGGAATTAATCCATTATTGATAAATACTAAAGCTGAAAAATGGATTGAAAGATTTATTTTAAATGGTAAAAGTAACTATATTTATAAATGATTTGTTTTAATGTAAAGTATCTTTAAGTTACATACAGAGTGACTCAAAAGTCAGTTAACCATTTTAAAGTAAAAATATTTTGTTTATAGTTTTTATTATTAATGAAATTTATTATTATTATTGTTACTTTATTATTAATGAAATTTTAAAAAAACACTATAATTGCTGAGCAATTATTTATTGTGACATTGTCATAATGACAGGCTGCAATTTTTAATCATATTTTTATTTTTTTAATTTAAAATATATGCTCTCCATCTCAAATTTATAGTGTCTTGTCCCTGTAGATCATACATTTCTGTTAGCAATGGAGTCATGCTGGTCATTTACTTAAGTACTTTCAGAGGAAAACTTTTGAATTGAAATAACATGACTGACTTCTGATTTGCATCAAGAATTCTTACATAGTTAATCCTTCTGCACCTAAGGTTTCCATGTCTAGTCTCATCTTTCATCTATCTGACTCTGTTTTTGGGATTAAAGAAAGACAGGTGGACGGACAGACAAACTACAGTGGGAATTTATAGCTCTATAATTTTTTCAAATTGAAGCCCAAATATGTGAGTAATAAGTTTTGTCTCTATGGAGGACTTATTGCTCACTATTGATGCAGCAGGAGAAATCACACAGAGATGGATGAACACTTGTTATTTATTATAAAAACAGTATGAATTTCAGATAGTCTATCTGTCCCTCTTCAGTCATGCTTGCTACAAATTGAGAATACAGAACCTCAAATTGCTTATTGTTGTACAATAAGCAATTTACAGTATTCTAATATGCTGCAAAAAATTTAGTTACTACATTTTTTTGGTTGTTTCAATCTGGGTCAATCAGTCAAAACTCCTACTTCTTGTTTATCTATGTTATGGGTACTCTGTACATTGATCAAGAATACTGCAAACTGAAAGTTTTTATTGAGTTATGTTCAGTTAAAGGTTTTTTATACAATATTAAGATGGGATTGTAGAAAAATTGGTTTGACTTAAAATATTATTTAAATGTTACAGTGAAATGTAATACAAGTATAATGAAATAACTGAGTTATTTTTAGACTACTATAACTCAGAACTAACCCAATTAGACTTATTTGATTGAAATGCTATCTTTTGCTTTTGCTAAATCTTATGTATGTAGACCAGACATAAGATTTAGTACACTTTATTCATATTTATATGAGAAATTTTATTATTAATTTTACTCAAATATTTGAATTTTTATTAGATTATGTAATAAGTTTACTTGATAACTTTTTATTTTGTTGTTAAAAATATTCAAATTAATGAAATATGCACCATCTTAATTCAATAACCTTTTGCCATTCCTCAGATAATTTGTTTATACTAATAGAATATACAATATCTTATGGAAATGTTTATAAAAAAGTGCATTATCAAAATCCAAATGAACTTATTATACAAATTGGATATACAAAAAGTAATGTTTTTTTATTTAAGATTTTTACTTTAGTTTGATTCACACTACAAAAAAAATAGTATATTTTGCTTTGTATCTATACTTGTTTCAAGTTGATGTTTATTGATTTATATTCCTAAATGAAATTATAATGTAAAGTAATATAAAATTTCTAATAGATTATTTTTTTTGTCAGTTATTTTCTCTTTTTTCTGTTATATTGAATATTTGTATTATTTTGCAACACTTATTTACACACAATGTGAATAATTAATTATTTAAAATAAGCACTTACATTACAAAGATCTTACATCCATACAAATGCAAAGAAAACAATCTTTAAAAATCTAGCAATTAGCAATATTGGTCATTGAAAATGACTGAAGTGTTTATTGTTAATAATTTCTGGAGTTTTAAAAGTTCTTTGTTTTGTAGTGCCAAACACTCCACTGGATTACTCATCTGGTTGTATTATGGCTAATTTAATAATTAGATACAGTATAAAGCAATTTAGCTAGAGATAGGCAGTTAGGCTGCCGTCTCATGATAAATTTAAAAATTAATTAATTTCTAATTATTAATTGGGCTGCAATTTGAAATGATTGTAGACCTTATAAATTCCCACTGTTGTCCATCTGTATGTCTGTCTGTCTTTCCTTAATCTCAAAAATGGAGTTAGCTAGATTAGACCAGTTATGGAAACCTTAAGGGCAAGAGGCTCCGATTAAGTATATATGAATTTCTGATGCAAACCAGAAGTCGTTATTTCAATTCAAAAATTTTCCCTGAAAGTGTTAGATAGATGAACTGGCACAACTCTATTGTTAAAGGAAAAGTATGATGTACAGTACAAGCTACTACTAATTTGAGGTGGAGAGCATATATTTTAAATTAAATAAATTAAAACTATGATTAAAACTTGCAGCTTGGCATTGTGTCGATGTCACAATAAATAATTGCTTGATTAAATTTAAAATATTATGGAAGAAAACATTTGCCCATAGTAAGAGAAAACTGTAACTCCCATCTATAATGAAGAGCATTGACAATTATGCTACGTAGACCTCCACCTGATGAGAAAGCAGCCTAACTCTCTACTTTAGCCAAATTGTGCTATACCTAGTTATTAAATTGGCCATAACATAGCCTGATGAATAAATTGGAAGATCGTTTCATTCATGCACTACAAATGAATCAGGTTATTGTGTATGTTACTTTGTTTTGTGAACACTCTCAAACACACTCAACAAACCTTTATCTCCAGTAATGCTTAAATTTCAGGAACAAACATTTTTGGCCTCACCAAAGGTCTGCTTCAGGCTGAAAATGTTTGTTCCTGAAATTTAAGCATTACCGGAGATAAAGGTTCGTTGAGTGTGTTTGAGGGTGTTCATTAACACCGGTAATTAGGTTAGAAGATATTGTGATTTGTTTTGTGTTTAGTACTTTTTGTTTCTTAGCTTTACTACATACAATATTATTCAATAAAAATAAAAATCATTCAACTATTGACATAATTCCACTATATACAGGATATTAAGGAATGACAAGGGGGATTATGAGCGTAACTCCTTAACAGGAATATACTCAATACTGTTAAGAGATCATAGGTTCAACTCTAACTTAGTATATATAGGTGCTACTTTGAGGAATTTGAAAAAAAGAATCAATGAACATAAGCTTTCAGTGAACAAAACAGTTGACAGTACGGTCCTTGCCACTTATGCTAAACAACAAGGCATTACTGTCTTCTGGGACCAGGCCTCTATAATAAAAGCTACCAGATCTAGACACGCGGTAAAATATCTCGAAAAGCTGGAAATCCATAGGGCACAGAAGAGCACACAGTGTATCAATTATAGGGATGCCGACGGGCTTTCGTCCGCTTGGAAATCTTTTTGCGATGAATTGGCATAGATATATATAAAAGGCTTAATAAGGCTTAGGATGATCCTTGATAGATATTTTATTTATTTATTTATTTTTATTATTATTTATTAAACACATGAAAATTCGTATGTATCACTTTATAACATGTTACCTTTTAATTTTTTGCATAACTGTTTATTTGAAATTCGCTTGCGTAATTTTTTGAATTTCCCATTTTTGAATTAGAGAAATAACTGATGATGAACACTTAATGCGTTTGAAAACGTTTTTATGTTATTAAAGAATTACGCTGGATAGTTGAATGATTTTTATTTTTATTGAATTTATTTTCCAGTAAGCAAGTATACAATTATTTATAATATTATTGCTTATATATAAATGTGCATTGTGTTGTTCTCTATCATTAGTTTTAATTATTGCAAAAACAGGAATTCTGGATTTATTCAAGTTTTATAAGTTGTTCAATAAGTGATCTGAAGATGAAATTTTCTCTAAAATGTTTTTCATATTATTTCCGACAGTTAATATTCAGTATGGATGATGATAACCTGTAATATCCTTATTTGAACTTGCAAGGAATACAACACAGTTTTTATTTCATCTACTATTCACATCATGAATAATAGAAAACTACAAACTCCAAAAAGTGTGCAAATTTTTATGATTGGTGGAAAACAGGAAACAACATTGTTGTATTTCTTGCAAGTTTGAATAAGAATATTATTTTAAACAGATTTTTGAAAGTATTCTTTGACTTGAATTTTTTGTAGAAGTCTGAAAGCTGTTTCAAGAGTAAGTGCATTGAAATTTAGTAAAACTTCTTAAAAACATAAAAAATTGTTTTTCAATTTTGACTCCAATAAAGCAATTGTTTTAAAGTTTTATTTGAACTTTTGAATTATTAGTGAATTAGCGAGTCTGCAACTTGACCATTTCCATTTCTTCACATACGTTTTGGACCTGGATATTTTCTTTCCACAACTTCTCTTTTTCCTATCCTCACTGGTTTGACGTTTGACAGAGACATAAATATTCTTTTCAATCTGGTTTGATATCATTTTATTTGCCTTTCTATTTGAAGGGCAATCTCTGTTTTCAATTCTCTTGACAGCCTCATCTGTGATGTATTCGTGTTAATGAATATTCTGTTGTAAACATTCTTATTCATTAACAAATAAATTTCTAGGAGATACGTTCCTTTAATGAAATAAAGACATATATTCATTACAATCAATAATGTAACTGTAAATGAATTAAAATGATAAAATGAATAGTTATTCATTTCTATTATTTTAATTTAATGTAGAAGGTGGTAATCACTTTGGTTACTATAAAATGATTATTTTAATTCATACAGATAATTAGATAAAAGATTAATTTTATCAGATTCAAGATTTAATGCATATTAAAGTATAAATAAGTCATAAATCAATCAAGTTGAACAAACATGTATAATAATAATAATAATAATTTAATAACAGGCATTCTCTCTTCATCTTAGTGCATAAATTATTTAGCAAAATTATATATATATATTGTAGTGNAATTTACAATGGAAATACTAAATATTTGTATGATTAACAGACACTTTTAAATCAAATAACATAAAAATTAGCTGATTATAATTTAAAATTAGTGGAAATGAGTGTAAAAATTAATAATAAATTGCCATATAAATATAGTTTACTTGTGATTATGAATTATTTAAAAAACTTTATATTTAAAATTAAAATTGAATATTTAAAAAAAATTAAGCATTAATTATAAATACTTTTGTAAGAATATTTAAGAATGTTTTTGGTTTATTTTAACGATTTTATTATTGTATTATCATCACAAAAATTAATTATTTCTGTTTTGCTTTTATTCTTATTTTATGTAGCTTATTTGAGAAAAATAAATAAATAAAACAAGGTTTGATTTCTATTTATATGATTCATTTAATTTATATTTTTATTGTAGAAAAGTATTTAATTTTAAACACTCAATATATCATAATTTTTATTGTATTCTTGACACATTTTTTGCATGCAAAATATTTTTTAAAATTTTAATTAAATCTTTATAAAAGTTATGAATAAAATTTGTTTTTCTTATTTAAAAAAGATAAGTAAAAAGTACATTTTTGTTGCAATAAAAATTTAATTATAAATTTTAAAAAGTTTGACTTCATTCTTATATTTTTTGTAAACTTTGGGAGGGCAAAATCTTTATAAAATGAAATTTTTAATATTCATACATAAATAATTAAAATTTTTCATTTAATCTTTATTAACTTGACTTGTTTTAATTTTGTTTTTTTGATTGAAATTAAGAAGAGTTATCTCTATTTGAAAATGATTTTTAAGTAATACTAGTGAAATTTAAATATTTTCATTGCTTATTTCAAAACTCAATTAATTTTAATGTCAATCACAATGATTTATTACTCATTGCAATATTGGAAGCAACTAAAATTGACTATCAGTATTTATATTCTCAGATGAAATTTGCTTCAGTAAATAGTTCTCATATCGAGTAAATCAACGTTTCCTTTCGTATTATGGTCATTTGATTTTTTTTACGATGATTAATTATTAATTTTTCCATTGAATTTAAATTTGTTGAATTTTTGATAGTAAAAAAGATTTAACACATTAATTTCTTTTAAAATATCTTTTTGGTAAATTTCTTATTAAAAATTAAAGAAATACATGTCTTTGTATTTAAATCATAAATGAAAATTTTAAATTTTAATAATTTAATAATCATTAAAAATATATATATATATATATATACATACACTTACCTCCCNAAAATATATATATATATTTTAATATCAGTTTTATTTGTCCATATTTAATATTTTAAGATAAGCTCCTAAAAGTACCTGTATTACTGTTCTAATTAAATAGGTAAAAAAAAATTATAAACATTTAAATAAATTAGTAGATCATTTATAAATGTTTGTTTCATTAAATATTTATTGTTATCTTAAAAGGAGATGCCAAGTTAAATGATTTTAAGTGATTTTGCACATTATTTTAAATAAAACAAATACTAATACTATGTAACTTAATTAAAAATAAACAAAATGTCAAATGAATAATATAGCATTATTTAGATAAAGAAAATGAGAATTTTTAATTATGATAACAACTTTATGTAAAAGATTAAGTACCCATTATTGCTAAATCAATTTTGTAATTATAGAAACATATTTAGTTATTTATAAATAGTAATAATTTAGCTAGAATTGTTAACTTTAACTTATTAGATATTTATTCTGAGATATTAAAATATAAATTTGTTACATAAATTGCATTTAAAAACTTTTTTTTATTATATGAAATTATTGTATAAAAGAATATTTTGTTCTTTCTATTTATAGTTCTTTCCCTGTATGAGATAACTCAGAAATACTGGAAATGCAATGTCAAAAACAATCAATAAGCATTGAATATTCTTCTTTATGTAAATGACTTCATAAATTATATATCTGTTTAAGTGAATTGTAACAGAATTTCGGAATATGATAAATTATGGGAAATATTACAAATAATTTTAGATTAACCCATAATCTGTAACTAGACACTGTAATAAGCATAATATTAACTAAGAGTAGATTAAGTGATAAATGAGACATAATGCTGATGTTAAAGCAATTTTAATCTAATCATTTGAAGAATTCTGATGTCAAACCTTTCAAAATTCTAAATTCACATCTTTCGTTGACAGAATGTAATTATTTTTCTAGTGCTTGTTACGACTATTAAAATATGTAAAAGCATAGAATTATAAATGATTTTAAATGGATTTTTGATTTTTTAGCAAGATATTCAAATTCCTAAACTAGTTTTAGTTTCTTTAGTCTTATAAATATTAAATAATGCATTAGAGATGTGAATGAAATAATGTAATTATATGTCATTCTGAAGTCAGTTAAATTCAATATTATTATTATTAAACCAAATATTTAACAACCTCCCTGTTTCAAAATCTCTTATCACGTTCTGAATTACTTTATTCAGAGAAAAATATATCAAAAATATGTAAAATTTAACACTTCTGAAATGCAGGAAGCCATATTTAGAAAGCAATTTTAAATTAGCATTATTTTTTTTGCATAATTAGCACAATTTTTTGATCTAATTTTCTGTTAAATTATGCATTTTTTATTATAATTAATAGAAACTCAATTAATTATCTTTGTATTTTAAATTCATTAACTGATGATAAATTAATATTGGTAAAATATTTGTATAATATTAATTTTTAAAAAGAATTATACTAATGATATTTTTCTTAAGTATGAATTGATATTCAGAAATTATGAATTCCAAACATCATCAATTTCTAATGTAAATTTATCTTAATTAAATTTAATTTATTCATAATAAAATAGAAAATTATATATTTGTTTTAAATTAATTTATTTTACAAATGAATTTTTTTAAACTAAGATTACAATCTGACATTAAAATATCAAAATCGCTGATTTTAATTGATTGGGACATGAACGAAATTTTTTGAATCATGGCATTTGGCATGGTGCCGTAATGCTCAGTGATGATATTATACTGAGTCTTTCAATTATAAAATCATTAATTTCTTTGTATACAGAACATTTGTACTGCTTTAAGAATGCTCTTAATCTTTCACCTAAGTACAACTGAATTCATTGTTACAGCTTATGTTAAATGGCTGATAGCATCTAGTTATGTTACAGGTTAATAAAACCAGAAACAAGGCTTTTCATTGAAAAAATGTATTTTGGCAATGGAATATTGAAAAATAATTGTTGGAATAATTTATTATATTAAATCTTTAGTTCTTTACTTGAAAGAAATATATTTTATGTACTGTTTACCATGAATAAATGTATCCAAAAAATAGTGAATCAGACAAGAATATAGTTTATGAAGCAAGAGTTATTCGGTACTTAAGCATTTTGACCCAAGCAATTTTGGTTTTAGTTTAGACCAATGGTTCCCAAACTTTATCAGTCTACGGCGCACTTACAGGTTTAATATTTTGTCCTGGTGTGAGGTTTGCCGATAGGTGGAAAGTTTCGCGACAATTGAGCGGTCAGCAGTGTCACGTGAGCGCAGCAGAACTCACAGAGACAGGTTTTTCCATTTTTACCCATTTAATAACATCAAAATAGTTTCTTACAAAACTTTGAAACATTAGGATCCTGGTTGCAACAGTTATATAATAGTCCAACAATGTAATGTCCTTCGATCTCAGGCTTCCGATCTTGGGCATCCTCGTATGGGTTTATGGTCGCTCGTCGATCCTGGTGAGCGCTTCTGTGTTGATACTGAATTTCCTTTGCTGGCTGGCACTGTCATATGTTGATTGCTATCCAAGGTACGTGGAAGCCCTTCTTAACTTTCTAATGCTGCACACACAACCAAAGTGGGGGAGTCACTAACTAGGCATCCAAGGACCAAGAACCAAGAACGTCACATCCTTATTCCGCACGATTTTTATAAGTTTTCTCTTGGTCCCAGATCGAACATTCCGATAGGTCGATGCCGATTTGCCCCTGCACTCCAATTGGTCCCCTCCTCATTACGAATTGTAACGAGATTGGAACCTAGATCGTGGGGTGAGTCAACACCAACTGACAATTCGATTCCTATTGAAGATGTTAGATCTAAGCACTCAAATTCATTTATTGTTTCAATCTGAGTAGTTTGATTTTCTTAGAAATTTCTACAGACATGTCTGTATATGGACATAAAATATTCATTTTTCATTTGATGGTTTCTTTTTACAACATTATAATACAGTAGAGCGTCGTTTATCTGAATCAATTGGGGACTGGGGTTGTTCGGATAACTGATTATGTACGAAAAAATATATTAACCTATCTCGTGTTGAAATTTTTCTCCGTTGCATTTCGTTTCGCATTGAATTTTCGTCAATGTTAAGCCTAACGTATACTTTTTAAAATAGTAATCGTGGCTATTGTATTGTTAAAAATTATTTCTTTATTTCTTACAAACAAAATAAATATATTGAAAAATATAAAAACCAAAAAATATATACTTTAGAAGATGATCTAGTATCAAAAACGTTTGATTCAGCATGACACACAGTTCTCAGAAAAACACCACACAAAAGTGCCAGTGCTGCCAGCTAAAAAAAACACACCAACAAAAACAAATATTGGAGTAGCCCAAGATACAGCCAAAGATTGCAGCGCCACAGTACTAGCGAAAATTTAAATTTTCCGACCGGAATGCTTTCGGATAACCGTTGTTTCGGATAAACGATGCTCTACTGTAATTATTATTATTATTATTATTATTTTCTTCTATACAAAAATTAGAAAAAATTTTCTTTTTTTGCACAAATTCTAGGCCACTTCCAAAGTTTTACACTGATGCCCTTGTCAAAATATGTGTACAGTACAATGACATAAATCAGGCACAGAAATGAAAACAACTCTTAAGATAAACCTCACAATGTAAAGCTCACATTTATTAAAATTGAATCACATGAACCATCAAACTAAAATATGAAAATACAAAAATACAAAAAAAACATGAAATAAATGGTGAAAACCTTCAACAACAAGTAATTTAATGTGATGGGTGAGCTTGCTGATCGCCACACATTTTTACAAAACGCAGAATAAGGTTTGTCACTGCCACTCTCATTTCTCACTCCACATCGATTTTTGAGCGATATTGGCTTTTTATTACAGCTATAACTGAAAATTTGGTTTCACATAAATGCGTTTCGTAAAGGATCCTTACAGCTTTTGAACTCAATATTCATTTTTTGATTGATATCCAAAACTCCACTAAATTGAAAGGAGCAAATTTTGTTTTCAGGCTATTGTCGCAAGAGAGTTCAATTAGATTCTCTTCTTCCTGTGAAGTGAATTCTGGTGGAGCTCAAGCACAGAAAGGATCTTGAATCCATGCAAATTTCTCGGCATTGTCTTCCTCAAAGTATTTTGCAAACCAGTCACTGAGCCTTGAGAGGTATTCCTTGAAAAGGGACAGCAAGTCTGATAAAACGACAACTTTATGATAGGACATGTATTTGTACAATTCAAGGAAACAATATTGACCGCCATTCTCATTGATTTTCCTTATCCACAATTGCAGCTTTTTCCTAAATGCCACAACCTTCTTCAAAAGTTTCAAAATGTGCCTTGCAGACACAGATTGAAGGCATTCAACTTGTCAAATATATCGCACAAATACGCTATCTTCAGCAAAGTACCTGGTGTTTTCATGACCGTCTTCTTGTAAAAAAGTGTGAATTTCTTGATGTAGCTTGAATGCACGGGATAAGACGTTGCCACATAAAAGCCATTGTGAACTGCAGTAGTATAGCAGTGATGTGTATTCAGTTCCCATATCCATGCATAGCTTTTTAAAAAATCTGGCTTTCATTGGCTTATCTTTTATATAGTTTACTACATCTATGACACGTTCTAATACCAAATTCAATTGAGAGCTCATTGACTTTGATGCAAATGGATGATGAAATGGGTCCACATAGCATACAATGCTTTGCTAAGAATAAGTGCCTGCAATCCTCCATAGCAACCAGACATTGATCGTGCTCAATCAGTACAAATAAGGTGTGCATATTTGTTACTTTTTTTTTTAAACTGTTTCCACCCTGTGGGCACTAAGAAGGCTCTTTTTGCAAGCCCATTATGGGTTCTGCCAGGCCCACAATAGGGTGGCCAGGTGGTGAGGGACAGGGCTCGACATATCCAAACAGACCACCCCCAAAAATTCCTGGGGATTATTTGACCCATCTAGATTCAATCCTGGGTTCCCAGAGCAGTACACTGCCACCTTTGACTAATAGTAATAGTGTTGTTTGACAAAGGTACCTTTAAAATTAATTTTCCCACTGATTCTCCTAGCACAATATTAACCACGTCAAGAGCAGCTGGTATAATAAGCTCTTCTGCAATGGTGTGAAGTTTTTTGCACTTTGTCACTCTGTATGTAACCTTAATTAAAAGATGCTAGCAGTGCATTGCTTGGTGCTGAGCTTGTTTAGTAAACACATTTTTTTTTCCTTTTGTAAATCTTGCAACTTTGTACTAAAGAATTCGCAAGATTTTTCAACCATGTTAGAGTGATTGGTCTCAATGTCACTTTAGCTTACTTGGGAACATACACTTGGTCACTAGAACTTATAAACAGAGCACACACTGCAGTCTCTCTTCATTGTTTACTTCTACTGAAGTAAAGCCAAAATTCAAAAGTTATCATTATATATACAATATACCCCACCACTTGTCGATGCTTGATCACTCTCACCTGAACTGTCAACTTTCTTATTTAATAAAAATCTTTCCATTTTCCTATGACTATATGAAAATACAAAGCAACACACTGAAACAAAGCAGGCGCTCCTCTGGTAGCGGGCATCTTAAAACCATTTACTTTTCTTCTCAGATGTTTACTCTTTGATTGTTATTTAGGAACTGAACTGGTTTGCTGAATGGTGCTGTATTTATACTAGCTGCACCACTTACTTAGAACTTTTGCGAAACTTTGACAATGTTTGATAGTATGCTATATAAGTCTTCTAGAAAGTTCTAAAAGCTACAGGAATGATCTAGTCTAGATAGAAAGTTTCATTAGCTTTGAAGTCCTCATGGCACCCTTGTTTACTCTTTATGGCACTGCTGCGCACACTTAGGGATCTCCTGATTTAGACACTTTAAATTCTTATTCTTTATTTTTTTGGATGATTGCTTTTCATTAATATTCTGATGCTGATTTAAACTTTTGTTTACTGAAATGTTTTTTAAAACTAGATACAAATTCAGGCTTAAAATGTCAATTTAGAATAACAATACAATAATGTAAAAAGAAATCAATAAAAAGATTGCTGTTTTAAGCTAATGTTTTGTGACTTGTTATAAAAAATTCGATGAACAAAAGTTTTATGTCATTAGAAAACAAATGATTATTGTTTGATAATAAGAGATACATAAGAATAATAAAGTATATCTAAGTATTATTATAAACTTATAAAATACTGAATATTTTAAGTGAAATATTTCTTAAATTAGTAGTAGTAAAACTTTTTTTTTTTTGTAATTTTTAGTAACAAAGATGATATCTATTAATTTTAACCAGTTTAATAGAGTATATTGTAGAAGTTGATAACATAATAAACAATTGAAAAGCATTATTAAGTATTTAAATTAAGATTTTATTGTATTTACGATAGTTTTAATTTTAAATGAAATTTATGTTAAGAAAAACAATTTAGGATAAAGAAACGAATAACATAATTATGAATTCAAAATGAATTAATTTTCTTTAAAGTACGCTTATATTTTAATTTAAAATAGATTTAATTTTCATGCACCATAAAATTAGCTTTACCTATGAAGGTTTCTTAGAGTTTTGCATACAAAATTAATTGATTAGTAACTAGATTTATTCTTCTTTAATATAATTTCCTTTCATTTCAATAAATTGTTGATTGCTACTCAACACTTTAATGATTTTTGTCTCTCTTGAGAAATGCTATTGATTTAAAAAGTTGATTTCCATTAGCTGTGATGATACAATCTGTAAGAAACCCAAGATTTTATCTTCATTCATATTAAAAGAATCTTAACTTGGATCGTACATAAACAATCCTTATGATATAAATGTTAAAAACTTTTTTATTTTACAGAAATTTAATATTAATTTTGTAACAGAGATATAGAATGTAGTGGAAATAGTCTTGAGAGATGATATTTTAGCATGTAAATCTGCAAGAAAAACAATATATACTTTTTGTATATTAAATTTTGTTTATATATACAAATTAAAACCATTTTTCATTCAGAAATAATTAACAAAATCATAAAACTTAATTAAATATTCTACAAAATACTGGCAATTACAATTTTTCATATCTTTACTTAAAAGAATAAACTAAAACTCATAGAAAAGACATATTTAGTTACAGTAGAAATCAGATTTACAAGTAACATATTGAATATTCTAATATTTAAACTTTCAAAACACATTTATCTTCCATACTAATTCTTAATTGTAACCTTGAAACAATTAATGTTAATTGTATCATATACATTTTCATAATTGAATAACAAAAAGATTATATTGTCTGCATTTCAGCAATTATAACGTTAGTCAGTAATATAATTATAAGAATATAATAATTGAAGTTTTATTGGAATTCTTTGAATATTTCAGAAGTTTATAGATAAGTAAACTATTCAATTTCATTATGCTGCTGTTACTTATAAATATTTGCTTGATTTTAAAATTGAATATACAGAAGAACCTGCTTGTTGCAATCACAGTAATTATTATCATTCATTAATGTTATCAGAACAAGCATATCACAAAATATATAAGCTAAAATATACTATAAAATCTTTGCTTAATTGTAATCAGAATTTGGTTATAGTTCTCATTATTTTAAAGTAGATAGATATTTTTAAGCTATTTTTTCTCACTAAGAGTCTCAACATACAGCTGATGATGCACAATCATTATCAGCTATTGTTGTCATTCTTAAACAGTGCTTTAAACATTAAACAATAATTGTTTTAAGTATTATATATTTGCAGTACAGTTTAAATTGTTTTACATTTCTTACTTTATATTTTACCTATTAAAGATGATACTAGAAAAAAGATAGTAATCAAACAACTTTGAATGAATTATTATTATTAATATATAATAGTAATTAAATGAATAACATAAAGATTTATTAATAATAATAATTATTATGTTGTTCATTTTTTAACTGCCTTAATGTGTTCTTTTAATATCACAGCCAATAAAATCAGTATTTTGAATAATTGTAGTCTTATTTTATTCACTTATTCCATTTAATGTTATTGATTGTGTTATCATTGTCAATAAAGACTGATTCCAAAGTGATTACAAGCAATTACAGTATTTACTGTGATGGCATCACAATGCCAGGCTGAAGGTTTTTATTGTATTTTTAATTTATTTAATTTAAAATATATTTTGTCCACCTCAAATTAGTACTGTAGTGTCTTGCCTTTATACTGTGGTGTGTAGAGGACAAACAATATGATACAAAGTATAAAAATAAAAAAAAAGGTTTTATTTATTTTTCACTCGGTCCTACGTACCCTCTGTTCTTTAGGATCCCAAACTATGTAGTTCATGTATATATTACAGCTTGATATATCCTTTGTGTTAACAAAAGGTGGGTGGCACGTGTTCGTGACAAACAAAAGGCTTAACAAGAGATATATTCCCGTAATATTATAATTAACTTAAACTATCTTAATCTAACTTATATACTAAAGAAGAAGAGTAAAAGAGAAGAAATACGAAGGAATAAGAAAAGTATAAGAAAAGGTTGGTGGGGTACCTGGACATTTCGAAAGTCTCCGATCTTCTCGATGTTGAGACTTGTGCTCAATTTTGCTCGCTTCTCGGTTCCTCTTTGTATCAGCTCTTTAAATTTCAAGGTATTCTCAAAGCCCTCAATCTTAGCATCAGTCCAGTTCGTTTGTTCTCAGATGATCTCAAGTCTGTCCTTTGTTCTATCTCAGTGACAACTTCGACCTCTCCTCTTTTCTTCGTCTGCTCTTGTCGGACGCTATCTCAGGAATGCTCTTTTCTCTTTTCCTGATGCCCTCGGGGCTTTTCTGTTTTCCTTTGTTTTCCTCTTTTCATCCCTGAACAAAGGTTGCCCTCACCTGTAGAGAAAGAATGAATGAGAAAGTTCTAGAAACAGTGACATGAAAGACAAAGGATTTGGATTAATATAAAACTTATATTTAACCCCTATGTACATAGGCATGGCGTACCGCCACAATACTGTACAACATACTTTTCCATTAGCAATGGAGTCATGCCAGTCATCTATCTAACTCCTTTCAGGAGAAAGGTTTTGAATTGAAATAACATGGTTTTCAGTTTTGCATCAAAAAAGCTCATATATAGTTAATCAGGACCTCCTACCCTATGCTTATCTATATCTTGTCTTGGCTTTCACATATCCAACTCCATTCTTGAGATTAAGGAAGGACAGACATGTGTCACAGATGGATGGATGACAATGGGAATTTATAGGTCTAGAATTTTTTCAAATTGCAGCACAATAATAAGCAGTTTTTACAATATATATTATATATAACACTACATTCCATCAGAGCCAATTTTACAGGCATGGAAACGGTGGTGCTAAATCAAAGTTTGATTATTTAAACATATACACATATATATATATATATATATATTTGGATCTAGACACCAAAGCAATATTGTAGGGTTATATTTTTGGTGTATAGTATTTCCTTATCTAAATACAATAGTAGTATTTTTCATCATTTTGCTAATAAAATCAGAATTACAGATGACATTTTTACCATTTTGGTTTATTTGCATCATTTCTTAAAACTACAGTGTGGAAATTTGTTTTATATTAATTTAGATAAAATCTGAACACAGTATAAAATACAGTATATTCTAACCCTGTTTATACATTTTTCAAAGGAACTGAGAAAAATATACAAATGAAACTACATTTGAATTACTTTCAGAATGAATATAGTTGTTTCAAAAATATTTTGCAGCACAAATTAACAATGTACAACTGAATTTGTACATGTAATTTTTAACAAAGAAGTTTCAGTTTACTATATCTATATATATAACCCATTCAACGGGTATCCGTCCGTCCGTCTGTCCCGTAACCGTTTGAAATGGACACTAGAGGCGCCCCTATCGTGTGTCATATTTCAAACATTCAAATTAACAATTTTAATTTTTATTTAAATTAACAATATGAATTNTAAAATTATTTTTTTATTATCAATTATTATAATAATTTATCTTAAAACCAGCTTTTGAATATTACATAAATAAAACTTCTTTCTTCAGAAAGCCAAATTTATTTATTACAAAAGAAATATTTTTGACCTATTTTAGGTCATCTTCAGCATGAAATTGTAAATGTTTAAAAATGGAACATTTGTTAGGAATTTAACATAAATCTACAAAAAAATACAAAACCAAACTCCAGTTGAAAATGTGAAGAAATTTAAAGAAATGAACAAATGTTTTCAATAGCTTTAATTAAGCTATCATCATGGGGTTGAGAAAGTTTTTTTTTTTAGTTGGATGTATATTAACATAAATTTAATAGCAGTATTTAAAATATTTTAATATTCTAATATGTATTGATCACATATATGTATTACATACTATATAAATATGATGACATGCAAATTAATATCAAGGGGATGTGAAAGTATATATATACTATAGGTTGAAATACCATTGATGCATACATTTATTTGGGGTTTGCATGGTGTAATGTCATGTAAATTAGCAGCTCCATATGTTAATACAGTCGACCCCTCCCCTATAAGATCATAGATACGTTCCATTCTTTAGGAATCCGATTTCTTACGAGTCCTTCCAATCACAGCCCAACACGTGTCAAGTTTATGGACTACGGCTGATTGAAAGGTTTTCTTCCATAAAATTAATCGATTCTAGACTAATCCGACTCAACATTTCCAAAATACGTATATTTTTTCTTAGTTTTATAGGAATCGTAATTATAGGGGGGGTTGATAGTATTNAGTTCGGCTGCCTGATGACGTTTAACGTAATTATAGGAGTTTTTTACCTTTTTTTACAGATACCGTCACAATTTTTTCGCAGTTTTATAGGAATCGTAATTATAGGGGGGGTTGACTGTAAACAGATCCTCATAACACCTCTTTGTTAATAAATAGAAATCAAGAACTTAATAGAATTATAAAGTTAGTAATATCACATGGTCTTCTTAGTATTACAAAAGATTTAATCAAATCACATCCTGATGCAATGTATGTCTTTGAAAAGATGTTACCAACAGAAAGTTTATAGTTACTAATAAATATCTAGCTACACTGTTAGCTCCACACATTACAGAAAGGAACAAGGTGATATGTTAGAAGTTCACCATCTGTAATGCAGATTTTAAGATTAGTTAAGGGCAAAATAGAAGAGCTAGATAAAGTAGGAGGTGTATATGGTAAAACTCACAAAACAATTATAAGAATTTTGTTATGTTCCATTTACATTTAGTTTATTCATTAAATAAGAGAATGAAAGAACATTTACATTTGATTGGTAAAGATGTAGGGAAATATTGTTTTAGCTCTATGGATGAAATTTCTGCAAGCTGGAATGATCTTTTTATCATTAACCTCATCCCACCCTTCCAGTATAGATATCATTTATGGATAGCCCCTCACAAAGAATATAATTTAATTAGCTGAGGATGTCTGTTTTAAATGGGCAAAAACATTCAACTTTCTTGTAATATTAAACTAGTACTGTATTGGCATTTGAGATAGTTTATATTAAATTATATTTTCAGTAATTGGTTTGAGGGCCATTTATTATGTATATAGTTTAAGAGGAGGAAGGGGTCTTGAAAAGTATATCATTTGTACATGATGGGGAAGTAGGAGGGCAAGGCATTATCCACGTTGTTTTTTTTTAGTGGTATTAGGTATTAGTGTCATACAAATTTATTTTTATAGGCCTGCTTACTAGTTATGTGAATGAACTATTAGTTAAAAAATATTTGCAGAATTTTATAAAGTTATTTCTTCAATGTTAGGGGGGTCCATGAACAAATTAAAGGGTTGCCAAAAATACATTATTGCATGCAAAAGGAATGGGAGAGAATCAAAAGTGGTTCAAAAACATACAGATATTCTCATTTGGACATCCATTAATTAAATTAATCAAATAAAATAATCTTTATGAAATGTAAGCTTAAGTAAACTGTGTTTGAATTTTAAATTTTTTCCTTGACCTTGTCTAGAAAATTATATTTTTCTTTTTCTTGAATTTTTCATTTATTTCTAAAATGTAAGTTCTCCTACATAGCATATTCCAAAGATATTTTAAATCCTCATAGACGATGCTATTTATTTACTGAGATTACACTATTTAGATTTAGAATCTTTTAATGTAGTTTAATGTTTCTCTTCAAATCTCCATTTAATTATAAGTCATTTAACTATGTTTATTATTATTATTATTTCCATTAAGTATATTACTATCCATACAGAAATAAAGCACAAATATTTAAAAGTTTTTGATGTATTATTATTTTTGAAACCTTCTTGAAGCCAGAGATTTATTTGCATAGTTATTTAAATTTTGTTTTAATTTTCTTTTGTGTGCTTTTGATAGTATCAAAGAATTTTAATACAAAAATTTAATTTATTTTTAACTGTCTACAATCTATAATGAGTATATAATTACAGTTTTATAACTATAAACTCATTTGCAATTGTAATTAATTATATTACAGGTATTATATATAACAATTATAGCATATTAACTTAATTATTTTTATGTAAAATAATTTTATTTTATATAAATATTAATACTGTATATAATAATTATAATTAAATATTATAATTTTTTAATTAATATTACTCCTTTTATAAAATAACTTAAAAATCTTAATAATTTTAATTTAAACTATTATAGGCAACTAGATGTAAGTTCCATTGTTATTTGCAAATAGTTTTTCTAAGAATGACTTCATAATTATGAAATGCAAAGATGAAAATTACATAGTAAGTCATTCAATATTAACTGTAAATATTTGAATATTACACAGAAGAATGATTTTTATTTAATTTCATTTGGCCATAAATACTCTTCCAGGTAAAAAAATATTAATTTTTTGAACACTACAAAAAATTAAGGATTACAATTATTGAATAAATGATTAACAAATAGTAACTTTTAAAATTTTATTTGACACATGAGAATTTTGTAATGTTCTGTATGTGTTATTTGTCCCAAAATTAGTCGCTGAAGAAGTTATATTTGTAAATGTCTAAAACATTTGAATTTTGAATATATATTCTTATATTTCTACACTTTTATGAATGTGATTAATAAATTTAGTAATACATTTTGAAAGACATAATACTTACAGACAGATGACACATATTGGAATAATCACATCATGCATAAGACTATAACACATTGGAGTGAAGCTTTTAGCACATCAGTATGACAACATATCCAAGAAGTTTGTACACAAACATAAAATTATTTCAAACTGAGGAACTGTAATACAAATATACATTTCAGATGGTCAAAAAAAAAAACAATACACAAAATATACTGTGACCATGCCATTATCACAGACAAAACAATTCATCACAACAAACCAGAAATCACATTCATTGACTGTATCAAATACCCACAACATACAATATATATATACTGAAAAAAATTAGTAAATACTTGGAACTTGTCCAGGAAATAAATCATTTGTGGAGATTGGATAAGGTACTTATTGAGCCTGTAATCCTTTTTTGCACAACACTAAAGTCTAGAAACATTAGCACTTAACAACAGTCCATGCAACGTGCGACAGAAAGTTGCCATACTAAACACATGTCACATAATCAGAAAATTCATAAATACAGATGACACACAATTTCAAATTAAAATGGCAGATGGTATATTTTACAATTTAAAATATGGAAAAAACTGAGTTGTTTTTTGATGGTGACTGGACAAGACAAAAGAATGAAGACCAGTTACTTTCTTTCATATTTTAAATTGTGAAATATACTATCTGCTATTTAATTTGAAATTTATAATACTGAAACATTTTAATTATATATATATATATATATATATTAAATTATTACATGAACAATATATACGATGACACAGTTTACATGAACAGCATGTAAGCATAATAATAGTTAATTCTGTAGTTATTTCTTGATCTTGGTCTGGCATAGCATTAAGCACAACTACAGTATATATAAGCCTAGCAGGATACATTCCATCAACACCATTATACTAAAGAGTTATTTTTTTTTTATCAAAAAAATGTACAAATATGATTATTTGCATTGATGAAAAAGTATTAAATTTTTTTTATGTGATAAAGAACAAATATTAAATTTCTTGTTTCAAAAGTTTTTACAAATTATTTTTACTATTAATATAAGAAAAGTGATATTTTTATTACATTATATACATTATATTTAATAAAAATAAATAAAAAAATAAATGTAATTCTTTTTATATCAACTGGATAGAAGATATTGATTTATTTTGAATATTATTAAGTAAAATGAGAAATCAAGTTTTTTTTAAATATAAATTGGATTTTTCAAATTCTTTAGAAAAGTAACATGTAAATAAAATTAATATAAGAATGATTTGTTACAAACATTTTGCTTGCTTATTTTATTTATTATCAGCTTTTGTAAAATATAAATAATAAATAAGTTTTATATATAAAACGTTTACATGTATTTCCTGAAGTTTGAAAAAGTAGAAAAATAAAAATCCTAATGTATAATCAGCTGTGTGTATTTCTACAGCATATACATTTTTAGCTTTTTGACAGGTTTTGTGATAGAGATATAATGTAAAATACAAATTTAAATGGGTTATTTTTTATATATTTGTTTATATGTTAATTTTGTTAAATAATATTGTTTGTGAGTGTTGAAGAAAAAAGGATTAAGATAATTTTAAATTCTTCTATTTTTAATTATTAAAATGGTAAGTCTCTATAATTTAATTTAATAATTAAGGATTTGAAAGTAATTTTATTATGACTAAATGGAAAATTTAAATAGCTTTTTAACTTACTTATTAAAATTACAATTTTAATAAAGTTTTATAAATACAATATATAATACTGATTTGTAATTGAAAAAAGCAGCTTTATATTTATATTTATAGTACAAATAAATCAAATTTGAGTAGCCAAAATTTAAAATTCTAACTGAATTTGGTTTGTTGATTTTGTATTTAAAAATTTAAATCTTTCCATCAGAATGTAAATTGTTGTACTGTGAATGTTTGAATATTGTATAAATGTCGCTAAATTTTTAAAAAATTGAGAAATTAAATGGAAATGTTTGTATCGAATTATTTTTGAGTTGAAATAATGTATTTTAATTTTAATAGTTTTTCTACAAAAAGTAAAATGAGTGTATTAAAATTAAATGAAAGTCTTGCATATTATTCTTTGTTATTTTTTGTAAACTTGTTTTGCAGTCTCTTCTGAGTCATTATGTATATAGGATGAAAATTATATATTTTTTTCACCATTCTGTTAATATTATATATATTATTTTCCTTAAAAGTGCTTTTTTTATATAATCTTTTAAAAGTGTTTATTACCTAGCACATTGTTATTTCTCTTCTTTTTCTTTAGGATTTCTATCTTTTGAGTTTCCTTAACTGAATTCTTGTTGTTTAGTAGTTTCTTGCATTTTCTTCTTCATTATATCTTCTTTCAAAGTACATGTTCATTCATTTCAATTACAGCTTTGTTCTTTTCTTCTACTCTGTTTTTCATTTCATCATTAATTTTAGAATTTTTTCTTTTTGTATCTTTTCTCGTATGCCATACCATCTTAGTTATCTTGGCCCATGTTTTCCTATATGTTTTTCTTCATCCTCTCCTTTTTGTTATTTTCTGATTTCTTATTGTCTCTAATCTTAAAATTTTAAGTGACTTTTGTTATTTTCTGATTTCTTATTGTCTCTAATCTTAAAATTTTAAGTGACTTTCTTCATAAATTGTGTTCAACAACAAGCAACTTAAAGTTCATGTTTCTTTGATTATAAGATGCTTTGAATAAAAGCATTAAAAATGAGCATTTTACTTTCTATAGGATGATATTGTCCACTGTACTAAATTTTACATCTCAGTGACTTTGTTACTTATTCTTTTTAGTATTATCATATTTGAAGATCTGTTATTTTTCATTATGGACTCTAAATATTGAAATGGTGTTCTATTCTTTAAATTTTGAGTTTTTCGAATTCTGTCTTTAGTATCTTCAGTATTATCAATGATCATATACACAGTTTTAAATGCAATTTCATTCTTATTCATTCCCTTATGTCAGTTAACTGTTTTTCTAATTCATTTTGAATAATCTGTATTTGGTTTCTACAAACAGACACTAGAATTGTTTATTGGCCGCACTCTTTGGTATAGCTGAATGGTTTCTACAAACAGCAAGTTGTCATTGATATTGCCAAGATATCTATTTATAATATTAGTAATAGATATGTGTTATTGATATTGCCGTTTTATCATATTTTTTTGCTATTCCCTTAGAATATACATATCCATGTAAATCAGTGTTTCTCAACGGGTGATATTGCCCCCAGTGAGTGTTTTTCCATGTTGAGGGGCGATTAGAAACAATTTATATTTTGTGGGCGAAAACAATTTCCTGGGCGATATAGTAAAACATTATATTAACAATAATTAGATATTTTATTCGTTATATCGTACAATAATTAAACAAATAACATTATACCAATCACTAGTCTAGTTGATGCAGTACGAATTTGACATTAGCCTTGTCCCTCGGCATCGGAATTTTGAATTGAAGGGGGCGATAGCATGTAACAGTTTTATTGAAGGGGGCAACGATTCATTAGAGGTTGAGAAACACTGATATAAATCTTGAACAAGTTAGGAGATACACAATCTTCTAGAAATCTTTATTTGTCAGGTCATTTCTTACAGAATTTCAAATGCTTGTAAAATTTTGTTAATGAAAAAATCTGTTTTAACTTTTTTCTTCTATAACTTTTTTTTAATATCACTTTTAATCCTGATATCTTTTTCAATTTTACATATATATCCTTTCCTGAAAAAAAAATTTTTTTTGTTACTGTCATAATTTCATTGACTTTTTTTTTTTTTTTAGCTTCAAGATAAATTTTTCTATCCTCTTCTTACTTTCAATTAAATCACCATAAGTAATTTTTTGACTTTTTTTGTTTTATAAATTACTTTTGTGATCTATTATTTATTGCTTTTAGTTTTCTTTTAATATCTAATTCTTTATATGTTACTTTTTCCCAAATAGCTGTAATTGCCTTTACTTTTTTATCATAATCATTATGTAGTTCTTTATTCATAGTGCTTTAATGCTTGTATCTTGTAGTAAATCTAATAATTTCATGGGTTCCTTTGTTTTAACAATCTCCTTTTGTTTTTGCTATTATTAAGTTAGCTTTTTATTTTATATTAATCCAGAGTGTGAATATTGAGCTTTGTGGATATATTGATTTGATCTATATGCAGTTCCTCTAAAATCTCATATTTTGCAATTTAGTTGAAATAAAATTGTTTTATTAATGTGATACCAATGATTACAGATGTTTTTTTGCTTTGATTCTTTTGGTTTCAGGTAACCTTATGGATATATTTATGATAAAAAAAAGTATTTTTAATTTTCAGTTAAAATTATTTACATAACTATTTAAATCTTTTGCTATTGTTGTTTCTTTCATTCATTCCAAATCTTCTAGTAATTTCATTGTATATTTATTGTTTTATTCAGGCATTCATGTTATTTAATATAAGAATCTTTTCTTTTGTATTTCCTAACACAATTCTCAATGAATTTTAGAGTTCATATGTATCACCTGATTAAAGAAATTTTTTTTAATTCAAACATAAATTCTTATGAGGATGACATCTCTCAGTTATAATTTTGTAGTTAGTTATATTATTTTTTCATTTATGAAGTTCTCTCCTGTAATAATTTCTCTTACATTTCTTTAACAGTGGATGTTCTTGCTGTTTTTTTCCCTATACTACTACAGAAATGGGTGTAATTATCAAGCAATTCATTGTCTCTTTCTTTCTTTTCGTTTTCAATAAAACAGTCCCATAGGTGTTGTATTTGATTAATTTTCTTCTATTATTAAGCCCCATATCCCAGGAAATAAAATCTGTATTTGTACCCATATTCTTTTAGACTATTCTATCTTTCTAATTGTTGATTTCATAACAAAATTTTTTTAATATTGATTGGAAAGCTAGCTGAATTTGCTGATATTTGTGGAAAGCTTAATGTCTAGACATTATTCTCAGATTGTTTAAAAAGTTGGTAAACTTGTCAAGAATTAAAATTCCTACTAGTCTTTATCTTGAATACAGATCATCATGGTTTCTTATTCAGTTATAAATTAATTTATATCAAAATAAAGATATAATTGAGGAGGCATCTTTACTAGAAAAAAGAATGAATTGGTGTTTGAAGAGTTTTAAAAATATGATAAATATTAATTAAACAAAGACTAAGTGATCAATAAGTGATACTTATTGATCACTTTTTGTTATTGTCCTCATATACTTGTTCATACATAATATATAAGCATTTATGTACCTAAATATTAATATGTGGTAAAATGAAATTGGTTACAAAAATAAAGAAAGAGACAAAACTGTTATATATTAAAATTATCAAATTTTTTATTGATGGTGATTATAAATATAAAAAGATAGCTAATAAAGATTTAACTTATTTTAATGAATTACTTAATGTAAATTTTTAGTACTTCCTATAATTTATTAACAATAAATTAAACATTAAATATTACAGAGTGGAAATGCATTGCGAGGTAGTTCTGAAAGTAGAAGTTTATGGCCAAAGAATGGAGGGTAAGATTTTAAGAATTATATTATTCCAGTAAAATCTTATTTTATTAATAAATGTTTATTATATTTTAAACAAATTTAATTTACACTTCATAAAAAAATCTTTTTTTAAACATGACTTTTATTTAATTAATTAATATTGTAAAAACAGATATTGAAATTAATGAAAATACTAATGAATAAATGAATAAATTCATTAATCAGATTTTAAATTAGTCATCATAACAACAGAAAATCAATGTAGCTTTGAGCAATATATACATAATCTGTCTACAAATAGATAGATATCAATAGAATGACAGTAATTATGTCAGATTTTAGTTTTCACAATTTAACTAATTGGACATAAACTTAAAAGAAGACATAAAATGTAAAAATAATTAAGAATTTTCACTAACATTAATAATTGTTTTCAAACTGAGAAAGACAATGCGTTATATTCAAAGACAAATGTATAATTTATTAATTTTTATTATTGACTCTGAATGCATAAATGTATATTGTATATATGAAATTAAATTTTAATGAACTGTTCACTATAATATATAAAGTTTAATGGAATTTAGTTCAACAAATATCTTAAAATGAAAATAATTAATTAATTTCTTAATAAATTTTTCCAATATTAACTTGGATGTATTTCTTTTTTTAAGAACAAATTTTAATTATTCCTGATAAAACTGTCTATTCTAAAGAATACTCTATTCCTGTTAATTACATTTTTACAATATAAATTCATTTTAGATTCTATTGAGTTAATCAAAGAATTTTCTCATTATTTAACAAATATTTTATAATAAACTTGACAATTTTTAATTATTGATATTGAGTAATTGTATTTTTGATGATAAGTTATAAATTTTTGTTCTTTGTTTCAAAATGAAGATATAATAGAAAGAATTTATTCTCATGATTATCATATTATATTTTAAAATGGTAGTGTTTCATATACTGTGTATCATCCAGTCACAAAATATTAAATAACTCTCGAATACTGTAAATTTATTACATAAAATATTTTTATTCAGAGTTAGAGAATAAAAGTGTACTTTGCTAGAATCAGAAAGTAGAAAAAATCTTTGTGGTCAAATTAGGTAAGGACATTTTTAACAATTGTATGGATACATATCTCTTAATAAAAGAGATGCCATTTGCATTTTCTAAGATATTTATAAAAAAAGATAAAAGGTTTTAATATTTTATTTTACTATGGTAAAATAATGCTATCAAGTTGAATATTTTATCAAAATATCTTCCTCTTGACTCAACTTTGTAGCTTTTATGAACTTATAAACATGTTTTATTTTAAAAGAAAGATGAATTGTTTTTGTAAATCCCAAAACACTTTATTACTATGCATTTAAAGTTAGATACTTTTTCCACACATTTCTAAGGAGAAAAATCACACATTGAATAAAAATAAATTGCCTAAAAATATTAAATTTTAAAAATATTTTTTTCTCTTTTCCCTATCTGAATTAATTTATCTTTAAATTCTGTTATACATATACACAACTGTAAAAATAATGCTGTTGTTCAAAAATTTATTTTTGATGTCATAATTCTTTGTTTACATCAAATTTTTAATGACTGTATTTATTTTTCAATATAATAAATATAAAAATATGAATATATTTATACTTATAATTAAGATGCAAATAAAATGATTATTTTTTAGCATTATATAATTGCACAAATCATGAAATTTTTAACTACTATATATTATCAATTACATTTGTTTAAAGTTTTCTTAAGTTATGTACCATATTTGTTTTACAGTAAAAAGTTTAAAGTAATTAACTCTTCAAATTAGATAATGTAATTTAATTTACATGCTAATCAATAAAATTAATTAGTTTATAAATTAAAAATTATTTATAAATTAATAAATTTTAAACATATATTGATTTCTCAAAAATTTATAAGTTGTTGTTTGAAACAATACAAATAATTGTAATGAATTTGCATCAAGCTTTATAATTCTAGTAATATATTTAGCTTTTTGAAAGCTTGGGTTGTGTTAAAATCATATAATTGAAATATTTACAAAATTTATTTATTTAATAAAAAATTTCCATTAAAAATTTAAAACTGTATTCAATTTACAAAATTTAAACTGAACACAAATTTTATATACATTTTTAATGGAGGGTTTTTTTTATTAAATAAATACTGTTTGTTAGATAAATATATTGTTAGATTTTAAGTTTTTGAACATCAGTTTTAACAGTACATCTATTATAAATACAAAGTTTAAAGCAAATAATCATACTTACAGTTAAAGCCAAATCACAATTGCCTGAAAATTAATAACTGTAAATTAGTTCTATATTATTGCTGGTTTATCAAATTTACAAAGCATAGAATTTACATAAATTTTATTCTAAATTGTATTCAAGATCATCAGCATTCGTATTAATTATATGTAAACAGTGTAATAATATATGGTTTATAAGCCATATATTATTACATAATATCTCTATTTAGCCATTTTGAATATGTTTCATTGCCAGAACAGTTCTTACATACATAACTTTAGTTTTTTTTTAAATATCAATAAACTGTATAAATGAAAAAATACATTAACTTTAATATACAAAATAATACACTTGTATTGTTATTGGCTTTTAGTCCCTTAAAACTAATATAAATAGACATTTCTTTAATTTTGTTACTCTATAGTTAACATATAAAGTATAATGAATATATTCACAAATTAAATTTGTTTAATTTTGTCTAGATATGATTAAAAATCCACATCACAAAATTTATAAAAATTATACAGTTCTTTAGACAAGGCTCCCAACAGTTCTCTATAATCTTGTCTCAAATTCTATTTAAATATTATTGGTATTTTATATTTGTCACATTCATGAATTAATTTAGCACAATCTTCTGTAATATGCAACATTGAAAAATTGGAAGAATTACACCATAAACAGTTCATAGTCACAAAGTTAATATATTTGTTAGTAATAAAGATTGAAAGTTTATTTAATCTAATCTGAATAATTAATTGTTTAATAGAGATGTTGGTTGATTATTATAAATTATTAATTGGTTCAGACTCATTTTGAGATCCCTTGTAAAAAGAGTCTTCCTCTTTTTACAAGGGATCTTAAAATAGGAATAAGGTTAAACTCTGCTTTAGTATCTTCTGTTTACACCCAAGTAGAAACATATATGGTTGAATAGATGGGATCTTCATTATTTTCTGATAAAAGGATGAAATAAAGATTGCAAAATTGTTTTTTGGTGGTCTGTAAATGGAAGATGCCAAAGTAGTGTTTAATCTTATTCCTATTTAAAGGGTCTTCCTTTTTTTTCATGAATCTGAACCAATTAATAATTTATAATGAAACCAAAGCGCAGATTTAATAACTGAGAAAAATAAACTTATTTCAAATGAAAAATAACTAGTAGTACCAAATTTCACTTTCAGTCATGGACGTTTGCAATGCTCCTCTGGATTATTAATTATATGTAAAGATATTATAACATCTATATTTATTTTCTAAATTTGAATTATTTGGTTGTTTTGTTTTTGAGACTGAGGAAATTGATTCATAATTTCATTTGTGTACTTTTCAATTTTTCTTATTGAGAAAAACAAGCAGAAGAAACTAAAATTCTTATAGCATGAAATTTTATAACATTTGTTTATAACATTAATTTAAAAAATAAATAAATAAAATTGAATTTAAAAACTTTTTTATATTTTGTTTGATTTTTATATTTATATTTACAGTAGAGCATCGATTATCCAACCCCCGATTAACCGTCACCTCGGTTAACTGACCGCGTTCTAGTCGGCAAATTCAAATGTCCGCTAGTGATGTGACGCTACAATATTTGGCTATGTCTTGGCTACTTTAATATTATTTTTACGTGTTTTAGCTGGCAACACTCGATCGACCATGAAAGGGAGCCAGTATTTAAACAAGGCTTAATTTTCTAATTTTTAACGATACAATAGCGACGATTATTATTTTTAAAAAAAATTTGATAGGCTTAACATGGAGGAAAATTCAATGCGAAGTAGGCTAATAGCGATATACTAATATACTAATTACATGGGATATAAGAATATACTATACTAATAATGGATTTTTTCATACTTTTTGGTTATCTGACTTTTCAATTATCTGACCAACCCCAGTCCCCAATTGAGTCGGATAATCGATGCTCTACTGTATTTGTTTTTAATCTTAAATTTAAATGACAATTTTGCAAATGAATATTTTTCAATCAAGTTTTATTGTTTTATTTTAGTTTTTTAATGAATAAATTTGTATACAATAATAAAAATAATCAAATTTACATTAACTGTATTTTGTATTACATTTGTACAGTAGAGTCTCGAAAACTCGGCCTAATGTGGACCGAAGGGTGGCCAAGTTTGTGAAAAGGCCGGGTTATCGGGAATGGAGTTAAAAAAAATAAGTATGAGTGTTTCCTCAGAAAATACTGTACTGTACTTGTATGTATTGTTTACTTGAGAATACAACAGAGAATAAACTGCAGAAATACCCTTAAACAAAGGAAAAGTACGTCCTTTATGAAGGCATAGAGCCTTTACTACATGAAAATGAAAATTAATGAATACACTGTGTACAGTAATTTACCTGATAAGACAGACCTCAGAAAAATACTTTATGAGGCATAAAGCTGTCTATAATGAAAATTAATTAACTAAGGATTTTTTTGCTCTCCCAGGGTGTGGCCGAGTTATCCGGACTGTCGGGTTATTGAGTGTCAAGTTTTCGAGACTCTACTGTATTATTTATTTTAATAAAGAACAGTAAACATAAATTATAAAGAAACATTTTTTTAATAAATAAAAACTGTAGATATTTTGTCGACATTTTCTTATTAAAATTTGAATATTTCAAATTTTAAATTTAACACATTTCAATGGTTTGATATTCTTATAATAGTTCATACATTATTTACATTTATATTCCTCATAAGCTGTCTGTGTTGAAGGTGTCTCCAATTGACCTTGAATATGTTTAAATATAAAATTTCTGTGATTTTCTCAGTTTATCTATACATTTATCATCTCATGTATACTACAGTGGCGTGCCGTGACATTTGATGATAGGGAAGCTGTGTTTCTATAACAAGCCAACTTCGAGGGGCAATCAGTTAATTCTTTCTTTAAATGTATTTTTAATAGATTATTTATCTGACGTACTTAATAAATAAACAAGTTCAATATAATTACCTCTGTTATTACCCTCTAAACCAATTCTTACTTTGATAAAAACATATAACATCTATTTATTTAGATATAATATATCTATTACCCATAATTATCTCGTTACAATTTTCAATATTTATTTTATATTATTTACTAATGTTAAATTCTATTCCGCTTCGATTTCCAAATTGCTTCAAATACGAAAGAATCGACGATTTTTCGTGTCTTTTGCCAGCTAAATTGTCAAAGACATTCTTATTCCACACACTAATTTCACTCTGTAAATGCATTTTTATGCATTTACAGAGCCATTTTATCGTGAAAATATCGAACAAATTTTTTTATTGAAGCGTTTATATTTAACTTAGGCATTGGCCTTTCTCTTTTAATAATGTTTTCTTTTTCATTATATGATCTCGAGCCAAAACTTTTTTAAAATAAATTTTCAATATCGCAATTACATTCCGAATCGCTAGCCACGATATAAGGGCTAAAATTAAAAATAAAATTATAAAAACTTACTTGGTGAAATAAAATGTGTGGTGGATATACATACCTGGTACAAAACATTCTTCAATTGTATGAATATACTTTTAAAGAAAATTATAATTAAATATAGCTTTGTAATGAAACGTACATAAAAATAACATAAAATATTCTTTACTCTTTAAATCTTAACCACTTAGTCAAATAGCTCCCTACGAGTGGAATCAGAGACAGTCCTGCTAAGTGTGCGGTGTGTACATGCACACGGGCTGCCAAATCCCAAGGATGCCGATACCGGTCAATTTCAAATGCCTTGTTTGTCACATCACTAATATACCTCAAAAGACGCGACAGGGTTCTTGTAAATTTTAAACGTTTCTCACCATAGCTGTAAAAGTCTAAATATGTTAAACTTAATAGATTGTCCATTGTTTGTTTTCTAACTAATTTGTTTTAGGTCCATGGAAATTTCCAAAATTTACAACTTTTTGGTCACTCTCATTGAACTGGAAAAATGTCTGTCTTTATTACATCTAATATTTCGAAGAAATCAGTCCCGCTGTACTCAGCTAGAGATTGGTTTGGTTAGGCTTTTGTTTAAGTAAATTTCGGCTCTTTCATCAGGGTTTTGTTTATGTCCTCAATTCCCTAATCACTTAATTATTTAACTACTTCTTAAGTAGAAATAAGTCAAAACCAGTTACTTTGTACTCGAATATTTGTAGTTTCGGGAAAATGTGGAAAGAAATTTTTATGACAAACGGATACATAAATCGTAAATTTAAGGAAAATAAATTCTAGAGCTTTTTCTGTACCTGGTGCATCTCTCTCATTCATTAAATTTAGTTGTAAATTATTCTTCCAAAGTAACAGTTAATTTTTTAACATTATACAAGAATTGTACACGTTTTTTTCTACATCCCCTTAGAGATGGGATATACAAAATCGTAATATCACTGGTTTAACATTGAAATCCGTGAGTAATATAAAATCGGAGAGCGGAATAAATATATCAAATATTTAACGGAATTTTTTAAACTCCTGTCAACTATACAGAAAACTATCATAGAAACATACAGGTAAATTCTTATCGGTTGGGTTAAGTTATAAATCTACTCGTGATTCATGTAATCGGGCGAGGGGAGCCAAATATCTAGCGGGCGGGCGGCTAACAGCCTAGAACCAGTCCTGGATAGAATTGGATGTGTTATATGTGTAGTAGTCACCCAAGGTCCTAGGCTTCACCAGCTAAACCGGGTGAGGTTGGTGCTCTGTAAAGCACATGCGCGAATCTGGCTTTTTGGATGCTGACAATACAGCGCTTCAACTCCACCACTAATATTTGAATATACAATAGCAATCTTATCTTTTTTTTCATGTGTAGTATAGAAATTTGTAATAAGATACATAATGCAGTTATAATAAAATATTGTGCAATTATTTTCATATAATTAAAATGAATATGTATTTATTTTTTAGAAAATACAAGGGAAGCGGTGCATCCACTGCTTCTAATGACGGCACGTCACTGGTATACTATCACAAAAATAAGAAAATTTAGTAGTAAATTGTTTCAAGATGACAATTAAATTTCAACTTTAACTTTAATTGAAAGAATAAAGAACAAAAATAATTATTAAACATATTAGAAATTAAAACATAAATAACATTATTATTACTATTATATCATCCAAAAAATCTGTTTAGGATCCAATAACTTCTGAAGAAATGTAAAATCAAATATACAATTGTGTCTAGTCTATGAATGAAATCAATAGTGCCAAATTTAATAATGATTACCCCAAATGACCTTTATCTGATTTTTCAGGAGTTAAGCAATCATTAAATTTCAAAAGTAGAAAAGAATAAAATTTTAAAGATATGAAATTACAGAGCATAATAATATCATGCATTACAATTCATAATAATTGAATACAAATTGCTAATAAAAGACCATGTTTTCCCATACCAAATGTCATACTACTATAGGTTATTTTTGATGTTAATTTAAATATATTTTCATTATTTGTTAATCCTCATTCAATACTGTAGTTTCTTTTGAAGATATTTCAAGATTCTAGCATTTCTTTTCATATTAGTAATAGAGATAATAGAGAGATAGCAAACCTGATGTACTGTACAATGTTTGAAACAGCATGTGCAATGATTTTGATACTATTTATGGGGAAAATTTAAAAGTAAAATGATTTTTATAAATTGAGCTTAAAATCTATGTTAATTTTAGAATTAATAAACTTGAAAAAATTTTGTTATAGAGAATAAAAGTACTATATTTTATTTTGGTTTATTTGATTTATTTTATATTGTTATACTAGTTGCAAAAACCTGCTTCGCTGGGTTTTTATTTGTATGTAATATAGTTTTATATATATATATATATATATAAAAGACTGTTTTTCTAAGTAATCTAGAATCTAGCTGCAAGGACCCGCTTCGCTGGGCAAAAAGTAACGATAGTGAAGATTAAGATAATTACATTATAGCTAATCTTACCCGTTTTCACAGAATGCAAGAATTAGGTCCCCCGTTTCCAGACTAATTAGAGAATTTTTACGTTTAGTCAAACGAACTATTTTCAACGTTTCTGGAACGTTTACAATCGTTCTATAATCGAACCAATATTCGAATTTTATGTTCGAATTTAATTCGAACAAATTCGAACAAAACATTCGAAATAGAAAGCCACTTTCAACCACTTTCAGCCTCATATCTCCCGCACCCTTATAACTATCGAGACGCAACCCACCCCTATGCACGAATGGAGACTTGGGGCTACTACCACATACAAACACCATTCACGTGCGATGTGTAGTTTTTGCGGGAAAGTGAAATATAGGGACACACACATACATTTTTATATATATAGATAGATTTAATATTGTTTATGCTTAAATTTTAAGTGTAATTTATCAGTTGCAACAGTATTTAGCCATCATTTAGAATTATTTATCAGCAATTTTCATTTGTTAAACTTGTGAAAATTTTTATTTACATAAATGTTTTTGCTCTATAATTTTATTTTAATTTCTAATAGTCAAAAAATGTGCTTAATCTCTGAAAGGGATTATTAGGATTATTAGGATGATAATGATTTAGAAGATATAAACATTTTTCTGAATTTGCATTTGTATAAAACTATTGTATGAAAAAAGAATGTCATCTTGTGCAATGCATTGTTAATGCACATAGATTACTGTAAATCAAAAACTTAAACTGAGTCTTTCATTTAAAAATTTTATTAGTTCACATTTATATATATTTTTCTGTTTTTAAATACAAAAACAACTATAGACATGCATTAATTTAGTCAAATTAGCATGCAGATGAATAATTAAAACTATTTGGATTAAACATTTAATGAATAAGATTTAAATACTTCTTCCTTTTTTATTGTGTAGATGCAGTTCTTCTGAATTTTTTCTTTGACAGAATTATACTGTTGCTATGAGATATCTGCTTTTTTGTGTTATTTTCTTTATTCAGTCTCTGTTTTCAAACTCTGACATGAAATAGAATACATATTAAAGATGTTTATAATTTTTAATAGAGAAACAGTCATAGGAAAAATACTGAAGACATAAATAATAATCTCAACACACAATATTGCTTGAAAATGTTTTGTTTTTGAATTAGAAATTGATCAATTATTAAATACAGAATGGCACATTATATAAATAGGTAACATAGTAAAAGTCTTATATAATAAGAAGAAAATAGGTAATTTATTAATAGAAAATTTCATTTTCTTTTCTATATATGTGTAATGATAATGATAAATCAATACAATGAATAAACTTTAGTTATCTTCATTAAAAATAATTAAAATAAGTTAGGGATTTACTTTATGTATTACTGATTTAATCAAAACTGTTTAATATAGTTTATTTTATATGGAAACTATATAAGTTATAAAATATATTTGCTTGGAATATATATATATTCTATAATTTTTATATAGTTTCTTAATAAAATAAATTATATTAAACATTCTCTCTTTTTCCCTCTCTGTTTTCTTTAGTAAATACACACTCGCTCACTCTCACACTAACACACTAAAGAAACTAGAAAGAGTAAGAGAGAATGAGGTTTATTCTTTACATGAAAAAATAAATTGTCTTTAAGTAACAGATTTACATAATATTATTAAGATAATTATCCTTTGTTCTTATTAAAGCAGATAATTCAATATAAATGTAAGTACTGCAATTTTAATGAAGGAAGTAACATTTAAAAAGAAAAATCTTAAATCAAAACAAGTGTACTGGTAAAATATTCATAAACTCATGTACCATAATTATATATCTGTTGGAATAATTTTTTAATTTTCAACATAATTTTTTTAATAATAATATGTAATTTATTTTTATTAAATTTCAAGTGTTTTGAATATATTAAATATTGAATAGCTTAAATAATTATGAAATGTTTTTTTAAATATAACAAAAATGAAATAATGTTTACATGCATATTCTAAGAGAATTACAAAGTGAAGGTTTAAAAAAGTCTATTTTTAGCTAAAAATGAAAATGAATAAACTTTATAACTGGAAAATGTTTGAAATTTTTAACTCAATGAACTTTTATTAAAAATTATAATAAACTATTCAAAATCTATTCATATTTACATAATATAATGAATTTAAATTTTTCTGTTTATGAAAAGTTTTAAAAATAACCTTCAGAGATCATTAGGTTAATGTAATCAACAAAAAACAAAAGAAGAAAAAAAAAAAGATGATTTAAATTCAGTATACTAAGTAAATTGGGCTTTGTTCAGCCTGCTTCAAGATTTTCTTTTCAGCTTTATTTAAAAATGTTTATTATATATAATAAAATTTAAAACTTAATATGTAATTTTAAAATAATTTTAAATCTATTTAAATACATTGGAATTCAATTCAAAAATCGAAAGATAAAATATGAGATTATTATTATTTTTATTTTATTAAATTAAAACATTCATGTAAAATAAAATTTATTTATTTTCATAACTTTATTTGTAGATATAAATCTTTATCCAGCTTTCATGAATGGGATATTTACGAGATTTATAATAAAATTATAAGTTTTATAAATATAAATCATATTTACTTTCATTTTATGTGTACTATACATAGGCTGATCAAACAAAACTTTTACTTGCAAAGAATGAATTTGCTGTCATTGATAAGTTACTTCAAATATTATCTCATAAGTCCATAGGAAGTAAATTTTGAAGAATTAAGTGCTTCTTGTGGCATGTAGCAGGTAATTACAAGCATGGCTGGCTCATGGCATAACCAACTCTACTCCTTGCAAGTAAACATTTTATTTGAACATTTGGCATGTGTGTGTATTCACACATTAATTTTTATTTTTTATGTTTTTCATTATATTAATATAACATACCTTTTTATATATAATGAATTCTAAATAGCACTATTATCTTATTTATATTTAAAGGGCAGTTAGTGTTCAATCTTCTAAATATTATTTGTTACATATTTAACTGATTGAATTTTTTCATAAGTAATAACAATTTTATTTTCAAATATATAAATGTTATTTTATCCAATTATCTAAAATTTTGTATAGATTTTTTAAAAATACATTGTTGAGGGAACTTTGAAAGTTCTGTTAAATTAACATAATTAATTACATTAGATATTTTATTAGACACCACATATAATTTCATTATTGAGAACAAAATATTTGTTTATAATGGTTTACTCTAGGGTTAGTTGAAATGAAAAGACAAAAATAGGGTCACCTTTCAGTCAGCTGAATAAGTCATTTAGGATTACATGATCAATGTCTTGTGAGTCTATATTTCAAAACATCATTTTTATGAGTTATATTGTTTTCTGGTTTTGTATTACAGAATTTAACTTTATATATTTACATATAAAGTTGAATTCTGTAATACTGTGTGTTGTGTGTGTTTATTTATATATTTACTAGCAGACCCTGCCACGCGTTGTTGTGGCTCAAAATGTATCTATTATAAATGTATAACACTTTCCCCATGGGGGGAATTTTTCGAAAAATCCCTTCTTAGTGTACATTCTCTTGATGTACCCTATTAAAACGCAATCAAAAACGCAAAAAACCACACGTAAAATAGTATAATAGAAGCCAAGTTCTTCACAGTAAGCCTTAATCCTGTCCATCTCCCCCAGTGGGGGAATTTCGACATGTATATTATATAAAAACACGTGTATTTGAATGCAACGTTGTGTCAAAATTTCAAAGGAATTGGTAGGAACAAACGAACATTACATTTTTATTTATATAAATAGATAGAAAATGATCTGCTTTAGTTCATCCTCACAGAAAAGCATAATGCCTCACAGAAAAGCAAACTTAGGTTGTCGTACTCGTAGCGCCATCTGTTGGACATAAAAGCCTTAACCCTAGATGATATCTTTTAATTTATATAAATGTTTAATGAATAATATACAGCCTATGTCCGCCCTGAAGTTCCATTCTAAATATTGGTTAAAGATTACATGCAAACGTTTTCGGATCATTCCCTGGGTCCTTTCTCAAGCAACGATTCATCTTTAAAATCATTGGTTTTAAAGACGAATCATTGGTGAAAGAATTTTTGAAATCGGATGAGTAGTTTCGGAGATTACCCGCTACATACAAACTTACAAACATTACCTCTTTATAATATTAGTATAGAAGTATAAATATATATATATGCACATACATATGGGTTTTTTCCTACGGCTATGTGAATATATTTGTATATTTCCATTAATTTATTTGAAATTATTAAAAATCATTTTTAAAAACTCTTAAAATTAAAAAACAATAAATTTTGTTTACAAATTTAATTTTTGGTCTATCTATACATCTGTTCAATTGATAGAAATATGTTAAATTTATGTTGCTTTTTAGTCATCACTCAACAATAGGTATAAGAAGCAAAGAGAGAAATAGAGATAGTGAACCTTCTGAAAGAATAACTCAGATTTGGTATCTATTATGAAATTTTTTTTGTCAATAAATCCATCTGTAACATAAATATATATTTTAAAATTTAAAACTTTGTTTATCACTTAAATATTAAGTGTTTTTGAAGCTGAAAAAAACAATCTTAAAAATACATGGTCTTCTAAAGAAATTGTCATTTATCCATNGACTGAATAAATTCTATTATAGATTAAAACAGTCTAATGAAGATAATATAAGATTCTTACATCAAATAATGCTAAATCAAAATTTTAACTCAGATAACAATAAAAATCTATGGCAATATAATTTCAATAAATTATTACAATTTTTTGGTGTATCAAACAGACTATTTGATAGTTCAGAAACGAATTGGCAATATGGATACTCTCTAATGATCAAATCAGTGTTTTCTCAATCAATAATAATGGATCAAAACTTATTATATCAGTCTGTATACCATTTATGGTACATCGACATTTTAAACATTTTGTCTACTTTGAACATCATAACTGTTATCAGGTATAACCCCATAGGCTTCGGACCACCCCGAACATTATAACTGCTAATATCAATATGAATATAAAAAGATTATTAATTCAATTAAGACTTAATAAATATTCATTGTTTATCAATAATACTTATTTTGATTTTACTAAGGACAGATGTTATTGGTGTAAATCAAGTGACTATTCTTTGAACCATATACTAAGAGACTGNTTTCTATCTTGATTGATTATGAATACTAAGTTATGTATTCTATTAAAATTTTATTTTTTTTCTCTCCTAAAAGCATTATTTTATGTAGTCATAACTTTAAAATGTTTAAATTATGAATTTAATTTTTTTTAAAGTTTATTATCATATTATAAATTTATATGTGTAATTAGTCAATTCTCTTTTACAAAAATTATAAAATCACCTACAAAATTTTGTTAAATAAGTGTTTTTGGAATAACAGCTTATGTGATACATATCTTTCTCATGAGTAAAGTCTCAGATTTGGCACATTTGCTTAAATAAAAGATTTGCAGAAGAATAACTAAATTTAGGTCATTTAAAATTTTTAAACTAAATTTCAATTATGTAAAGACCTTAAATACTTAAATTAAATCAGAACTCTATAACTCATTAATTAAAAAATTTATAAAAATAATTTTTTACTTTGTGTAATTATAGCGAAGTAATAATTCTAAATCAAATCCATCAGTTTCTGGTAAAATTACAACTCAATTTTAATTTTAAAAAATGTGATTAATTTTAATTTTTTTAAAAATAACTTTATAAAATAAAAAATTAATAACAGATATAATATATTTAATGATCTTTATCATTTGAGATTCAAAGCTTATCAGATTAATTTTTTATGCAGATAATCTTATTAATTACCTTAATACATAGACATTTGACTATTATTCATAATTATACATATGAAAAAACTGCTAATATAATATATGAGGGCGGTTTTTTTAACCTCCAATGGTCCATAAAACAAAGACAAGTGTAAATAACAAAATGAATTGATTAACAAAACTTGTGTACAAACATGGTTACTTTTCAACATAATCACTATGAAGATTGAGGCATTTGTCATATCTGTGGACAAGCTTTTCAATTCCCTCTTGATAGAATGTTGTCACCAGTGACTTGAGATGGGCCTTAATGTTGTTTTGAAGATTGTCATTAGTCTCAAACCTCTGCCCTCCTAGTAACATTTTCAGTTCAGGAAAGAGGTGGAATTCTTCACACATTAAAGGTGTGAAGACTTCCACCCAGCTCGGAACTTTTTTAAACACCCAGTGTATAGCCATGATTTAGTGCCATGCAACTTCCACCTCTTTCCTGAACAGAAAATATTACTAGGAAGGTAGAGGTTCATGACAATCTTCAAAACAATGTTAAGGCCATCTCAAGTCACTGGCAGAAACGTTCTATGAAGAGGGGATTGCAAAGCTCATCCACAGATATATCAATGCCTCAATCTTCACAGTGATTATGTCAAAAAGTCACCATGTTTGTACCTAACTTTTGGTAATAAATTCATTTTGTTATTTACACTTGTCTTTGCTTTATGGACCATCAGCGGTTGAAAAAAAAGCAGCCTAAGTAATTATATAAATATCATAATATTATCAATTTTGTATGTTAAATCTTCAGCTATATTTATGAATTTTAGACAAATATTTCAATACTTAACTTCACAACACACTGGGATGAATATAAAAAGTATAATTGGTTGTGAGTTGCACTTTTTATATATTTCAGTGTTTGTAAAGAAAAGTGTTTTAGTAATATTTTTTAAATTTATGAATTAAAATCCTGTAAGATAGGGACAATAAATTACATTCTATCATGATTTTGAATTCAGAGTAATTTTGAAATGAACTCATAAATTTCAAAATTGCTTTATTGGAGCTCACTCACTTCACATTAATCATTACTTTCTCTTTATGTAGATTAGTAAACTCCAATAAAGCAGATTTTTAAATTTAAAAGTGTTTTTAGAAACATAAATTTAAAATGATTTACCATATTTATTCTGATAAATAGTCTATAACTTTTACTTTTATGGATAATACAGTACTGTACATATACATAACAAGGGATTGGAAAGTATTGGAATTGTGTCAAATTTGACCTTTCAAGTTTTTTGCAAATCTCCACATTTCGAGACCTCCTGAACCCAAAAAAGTAATTTAAAAAAAAAAAAGCAAGAACATTTTGTGTGTGTGTTGGCGTTTATTTTATTTAATATCTCAGGGTGGAATGAAGATTAAGAAACAAAATTCTGCACAGTAGCTTGAGTATAAGGAGCATTGATGCTATTAAATTTTGGTGATGAAACATCAAAGAGGAGGGGAGATAGATGGTGATCATGTGTCATATCTCGCGTGGGGTTGGGCTTAATGTAGATTTAACTTGTTGTTAGCATTTACAGATCTTTATGAAACTCATCTTTACCCTCAAAATTAAATCCTTTGCTAATATATAATAATTAAAAATATATAAAGTGTTTATAACAAAATCTCATAATAGATGGCACTACATATAATTTTTATTTATTTATTATGATTAATAATTAAAAAGTAACTTGTTATTAAATCATAACTTGTTAAAATCTAAGAAAAAAAAATATTTTAAAAATCTTGAACATAAACTAATATTAGATAAAGATAATACAGTCAACCCCCCTATAACACTGTTGATAATTCCGTTTTATATGAATTCCATGTTGTACGAGTCACTTAGATTTTACAAATACGTGAGCCGTTCACAGCCCAGCACATGTATTTGCAAAATCTAAGTGACTCGTACAACATGGAATTCATATAAAACAGAATTATCAACAGTGTTATGGGGGGGTCGACTGTACTCTGTTTTGGTCAACAGTACGTAAACTGCATAAACAAGATACTGAAAATCAAATTGACTTTTTAACCTGGTCACTTTATTATAAAAGAATAACTGCTATAACTAATATAACCATTATAGAGACGCTGAATCTGGGAATGAAATTTTAGATCCGATAATTACCTATGACGAATTAGAAACATCAATCAATAAAATGAAAACAAAATCTGCACCAGGTATGGATCTAATTACAGTTAAATTCTTAAAATTATTACCACCATCAGGAAAACAAGCATTGCTTGAATTATTCAATTTATTCTACAATTCAGCAAACTTTCCGGAAAATTGGAATACAGTAAAACTGATAATCTGTATATATAAAAATGAATGTATGTCTGTTGTCTGTCTGCTCGTCCTTTATGCATTACCACACCATTTATCCAATTGCCATGAAACTTTGGGAAGTTGTTTAATATACTCCCGCAAAGGTTTCTGGCGTAGTATGATTGTCATGAAGCTTTGGGAAGTTTTTTAATACACTCCCGTGAAGGTTTCTGGCATAGTGCATTTATCCTACGATAGATGGTGCACGTTTATACTGTGTATTTGATCAATTTCAAATTGTGAAGACCATTTCCCCCATTCAAAAAATATCTCTATATATGCATTTGTGAACTGTTATTTACGATATTTGTAATAATTTTTGTTTAATCACTTTATTTCAACTATTTTTTGCTAATTATGTATTAGCTCGAACTTTGTTAAAACGTTAAGTGTATCCCGAACAACAACCGAAGTTGTAAGAGAAAATTCGCCTATTTTATCGATCTAGGGACCCCCTAGATCAAATTCCAAGATTCCAAATTTTAATATCGACTCAAAATAATTTAAAAAGACAAATTACAATAAAACGGTTTATTATCCAACTATCAGAAATTTCACAATGTGCCAAGGAAGAGAAGAAGGAGCAATTAAATAATTAAAATTGTAAAGGATTTAAAATATATATATAAAAATAGGGAATATCGCACTTCTGACAATCGCTGCAAGTGTGTGGGCTAGATTTGGAGAATCCGTGCTTCTC